>NC_069499.1:13102852-13352852 GCF_027579735.1 Bombina bombina | reverse complement strand
ACCATCTCCAGTCTGGAATAAATCCAAGCCAGCTAGAAAGGCAAAGCCTGCTTCTAAGTCCACATGAAGGTGCGGCCCTCATTCCAGCTCAGCTGGTAGGGGGCAGGTTACGTTTTTTCAAAGAAATTTGGATCAATTCTGTTCACAATCTTTGGATTCAGAACATTGTTTCGGAAGGGTACAGGATTGGTTTCAAGATGAGACCTCCTGCAAAGAGATTTTTTCTTTCCCGTGTCCCAGTAAATCCAGTAAAAGCTCAAGCGTTTCTGAAATGTGTTTCAGATCTAGAGTTGACTGGAGTAATTATGCCAGTTCCAGTTCCGGAACAGGGGATGGGGTTTTATTCAAATCTCTTCATTGTACCAAAGAAGGAGAACTCCTTCAGACCAGTTCTGGATCTAAAAATATTGAATCGTTATGTACGAATACCAACGTTCAAAATGGTAACTGTAAGGACTATCTTGCCTTTTGTTCAGCAAGGGAATTATATGTCCACAATAGATTTACAGGATGCATATCTGCATATTCCGATTCATCCAGATCATTATCAGTTCCTGAGATTCTCTTTTCTGGACAAGCATTACCAGTTTGTGGCTCTGCCATTTGGCCTAGCTACAGCTCCAAGAATTTTTACAAAGGTTCTCGGTGCCCTTCTGTCTGTAATCAGAGAACAGGGTATTGTGGTATTTCCTTATTTGGACGATATCTTGGTACTTGCTCAGTCTTTACATTTAGCAGAATCTCATACGAATCGACTTGTGTTGTTTCTTCAAGATCATGGTTGGAGGATCAATTTACAAAAAAGTTCTTTGATTCCTCAGACAAGGGTAACCTTTCTGGGTTTCCAGATGGATTCAGTGTCCATGACTCTGTCTTTAACAGACAAGAGACGTCTAAAATTGATTGCAGCTTGTCGAAACCTTCAGTCACAATCATTCCCTTCGGTAGCCTTATGCATGGAAATTCTAGGTCTTATGACTGCTGCATCGGACGCGATCCCCTTTGCTTGTTTTCACATGCGGCCTCTTCAGCTCTGTATGCTGAAGCAATGGTGCAAGGATTACACGAAGATATCTCAAACAATATCTTTAAAACCGATTGTTCGTCACTCTCTAACATGGTGGACAGATCACCATCGTTTAATTCAGGGGGCTTCTTTTGTGCTTCCGACCTGGACTGTAATTTCAACAGATGCAAGTCTCACGGGTTGGGGAGCTGTGTGGGGATCTCTGACAGCACAAGGAGTTTGGGAATCTCAGGAGGTGAGATTACCGATCAATATTTTGGAACTCCGTGCAATTTTCAGAGCTCTTCAGTTTTGGCCTCTTCTGAAGAGAGAATCATTCATTTGTTTTCAGACAGACAATGTCACAACTGTGGCATACATCAATCATCAAGGAGGGACTCACAGTCCTCTGGCTATGAAAGAAGTATCTTGAATTTTGGTTTGGGCGGAATCCAGCTCCTGTCTAATCTCTGCGGTTCATATCCCAGGTATAGACAATTGGGAAGCGGATTATCTCAGTCGCCAAACGTTGCATCCGGGCGAATGGTCTCTTCACCCAGAGGTATTTCTTCAGATTGTTCAAATGTGGGAACTTCCAGAAATAGATCTGATGGCGTCCCATCTAAACAAGAAACTTCCCAGGTATCTGTCCAGATCCCGGGATCCTCAGGCGGAGGCAGTGGATGCATTATCACTTCCTTGGAAGTATCATCCTGCCTATATCTTTCCGCCTCTAGTTCTTCTTCCAAGAGTAATCTCCAAGATTCTGAAGGAATGCTCGTTTGTTCTGCTGGTAGCTCCGGCATGGCCTCACAGGTTTTGGTATGCGGATCTTGTCCGGATGGCCTCTTGCCAACCGCGGACTCTTCCGTTAAGACCAGACCTTCTGTCACAAGGTCCCTTTTTCCATCAGGATCTGAAATCCTTAAATTTAAAGGTATGGAGATTGAACGCTTGATTCTTGGTCAAAGAGGTTTCTCTGACTCTGTCATTAATACTATGTTACAGGCTCGTAAATCTGTATCTCGAGAGATATATTATAGAGTCTGGAAGACTTATATTTCTTGGTGTCTTTCTCATCATTTTTCTTGGCATTCTTTTAGAATACCAAGAATTTTACAGTTTCTTCAGGATGGTTTAGATAAGGGTTTGTCCGCAAGTTCTTTGAAAGGACAAATCTCTGCTCTTTCAGTTCTTTTTCATAGAAAGATTGCTATTCTTCCTGATATTCATTGTTTTGTTCAAGCTTTGGTACGTATAAAACCTGTTATTAAGTCAATTTCTCCTCCTTGGAGTTTGAATTTGGTTCTGGGAGCTCTTCAAGCTTCTCCGTTTGAACCTATGCATTTATTGGACATTAAATTACTTTCTTGGAAAGTTTTGTTCCTTTTGGCCATCTCTTCTGCCAGAAGAGTTTCTGAATTATCTGCTCTTTCTTGTGAGTCTCCTTTTCTGATTTTTCATCAGGATAAGGCGGTGTTGCGAACTTCTTTTGAATTTTTACCTAAAGTTGTGAATTCCAACAACATTAGTAGGGAAATTGTGGTTCCTTCATTATGTCCTAATCCTAAGAATTCTAAGGAGAAATCGTTGCATTCTTTGGATGTTGTTAGAGCTTTGAAATATTATGTTGAAGCTACGAAATCTTTCCGTAAGACTTCTAGTCTATTTGTTATCTTTTCCGGTTCTAGAAAAGGCCAGAAAGCTTCTGCCATTTCTTTGGCATCTTGGTTGAAATCTTTAATTCATCTTGCCTATGTTGAGTCGGGTAAAACTCCGCCTCAGAGAATTACGGCTCATTCTACTAGGTCAGTTTCTACTTCCTGGGCGTTTAGGAATGAAGCTTCGGTTGACCAGATCTACAAAGCAGCAACTTGGTCCTCTTTGCATACTTTTACTAAATTCTACCATTTTGATGTATTTTCTTCTTCTGAAGCAGTTTTTGGTAGAAAAGTACTTCAGGCAGCGGTTTCAGTTTGAATCTTCTGCTTATGTTTTTCATTAAACTTTATTTTGGGTGTGGATTATTTTCAGCAGGAATTGGCTGTCTTTATTTTATCCCTCCCTCTCTAGTGACTCTTGTGTGGAAAGATCCACATCTTGGGTAGTCATTATCCCATACGTCACTAGCTCATGGACTCTTGCTAATTACATGAAAGAAAACATAATTTATGTAAGAACTTACCTGATAAATTCATTTCTTTCATATTAGCAAGAGTCCATGAGGCCCGCCCTTTTTTGTGGTGGTTTTGATTTTTTTTGTATAAAGCACAATTATTCCAATTCCTTATTTTATATGCTTTCGCACTTTTTTGTCACCCCACTTCTTGGCTATTCGTTAAACTGAATTGTGGGTGTGGTGAGGGGTGTATTTATAGGCATTTTGAGGTTTGGGAAACTTTGCCCCTCCTGGTAGGAATGTATATCCCATACGTCACTAGCTCATGGACTCTTGCTAATATGAAAGAAATGAATTTATCAGGTAAGTTCTTACATAAATTATGTTTTATGTATGTATATATATATGTATGTATATATATATATATATGCATGTATATATATATATATGCATGTATATATATATATGTATGTATATATATATATGTATGTATATATATAGGATACAAAGAAAAGTCCGGATCCTCAAATGCAGATAAAACATAAATCCTTTATTTGATAATGCAGGTAAAAGCATAGAGTATCGGCAGATACAGTTATTTAAACCAAGACTGACATTTTAACATAGACAGCTGGGCAATCTGCAGCAGACATGTTTCGTGCCTACAGGCACTTGTTCACTGCTCACAGGTGTCCCAGCTCATTATCCTTAAATAGGTATTTCTTAAAGGTATAGAGACTCAAATGAGTAAATGGTAATCTAATTATTGTCTATGTTAATAACTATTATAATATATACAAATCACAGATACATATATACATATGAAAGTCACTAAGCTCAGATAAACACTTCAGTTCATACACTTAAAAATACTAATATGAACTATTGAAGATTAAATATGAATAAATACACATAAACTCTGTTCATAATCTTATAACCTAATGCATATAGTGAACAATCATAATATAGAGGGGCAATATACAAAGACATGTGTATTACATAGAGTATGGAAGTCTAAGGATTAGATTTATACTTTCCCCTGTTTGATGTATAAATATACAAAATTCCTCTCTTATTTATGTTAAATATACAAATCTATGTCCCTTCTAAAATTTAATCCTTGCGGAATGATAGTATTGAGGGAAAAAATCCAGAATACTTCCCTAGTATTTAGCTTTGTTTCTCTGTCACCTCCCCTCTTCCATAGGGGTACATGGTCTATTGCTTGGACCATTAATAGGCTGGCATCAGAGTTGTGATGCTCTCGAAAATGCCTAGCTATTGGGGTGTCAGACTCAATATCATCTATTGACCTGAGGTGTGCCAAGAATCTGTCCTTTAAGGATCTCTTAGTTTTTCCTACATACTGTTTATAGCACCCCCTACAGGTCAATAGATATATTACATGTGTGGTGTTACAGTTTAAATAAAAATTAATTTTGTACGTTTTTTGAAGATGGGTTGAAACAAATGTTTCCCCCTCTGATACATGATCACAGGTCTTACAAACATTCCTTCTGCATTTGAAAAAGCCTTTCCGCTTTTTCAACCAACACGTTGCAGAACCACTGCCAGAGCTGTCAGAAGGAGAAACATAGTTTCCTATAGTAGTGTATATGTATGTATGTGTATATGTATGTATGTGTATATGTGTGTATGTGTGTATGTGTGTATGTGTATATGTGTGTATGTGTATATGTGTGTATGTGTATATGTGTGTATGTGTATATGTGTGTGTATGTGTGTATGTGTATGTGTGTATGTGTATGTGTGTATGTGTGTATGTGTATATGTATGTGTGTATGTATGTGTGTATGTATGTATGTGTGTATGTATGTATGTGTGTATGTATGTATGTATGTATGTATGTATGTATGTATGTGTATGTATGTATGTGTATGTATGTATGTGTATGTGTTTATGTAAATATATATATATGTGTGTGTGTATATATACGTGTGTGTAATTATAATTAAAATATAATAGGTTCAAGAGCGATAGATACAGGTTCTATAGAATGCACTTTTAAGAAAAAAAATTAAATTATATTAAACTATCTTTGTAAAGCATAGATACAAATATGGTTAATAAGCAATGCAATTAAAAATAGCACTATCAGAAGTTATAAAATGAAGAATGATGCCTATCTTGCTAACCTTATCTCTATAACAGAGACACTATTATCTCATTTACTATTGAAAATTAAATTCATTTGCTTTCTTGAAAACATATGTTATGTTCAATAGCTACATATCCGTTGTCTCTAAAATCAACAATTACTCTTTCAATTGAAATTTGATAACACTGTTTTTGTAACCCAGACAAAGTGATATGGTCACTAAGCAATGCAATAAAAAAAATATGTAAACACGAATATAGCAGGAAGAATGCTTCCTCTATTGTTAACCTTATCTCTCTGTTTAAAAGAGAGAACATAATCTCATTTAGAAAAGTAAAACTAAATGCATTTTAGACACAATGCATTCATAAGCAAATAAAGTGACATTAAAATATATAACAATGTATATTAAATTATTTGTAGATACATAGGTTTGGATTTAAAAAAAAAAATGTTATGTATAGTATATAAATTACATTTATAATAATTTAAAAAAATATATATATACACTATTAAAATTAAAATATGATTATCCATTTTTCAATATAAATTCAGTATGTTTGCTTCATAAAGGAATTTGAAGAATATAAAATCAAAACTTTGAAATTAAAAGTTCACAAATAATAAATTGTTAGAGTATGTAATCTAATGATTACATCGATTGATAGAATAGAATAACATCTGATATATTAATTGATATGAAATTAAAGTATAAATACTCCAGTATAATAAAAAGATTAAATTTTCTACACAATTTTTGATAACATATAAAATTATTATTGGATACAACATGAATATTATTAAAAGGATGTATAGGTTTTGTAATAGACCAAATAGTAATGCATTTCGTATATAATTTTTAAATTATGTATAAATATTAACCCTCATTTGCTAAAACATAAATTAATTCTATAAAGTTGTTTACTAATGAATGACATTTAGTAGGCATTGAGCAGAATTATAATAAGCGAATAGACTAGCTATTATCAATTATTAATTTTTTTTTATATATTCTCCGCTTTTATAAGTGGAATTATTGCCGGATTTAATCAATTTTTCAATATATTATAATACCTATATGAAATAAAAGTTCAAAATATAAACTGTTATGTCCCAAACAAATTATAATAACTTATATGACTTACCGCTATCACTTTTGATACAGGAACGATGTAGATAATATCAACTGAAAAAAAGGATGTCGCTCGATGCAAAAGTATTCAATGAATGGATACATTCATTGAATACTATGTTGCATATATAACACACCACTTGAAACGCATGCGCACAACGATTTCAATTCAAGATCGCAAGTTTAGAAACGCATGCGCGATCCGGAAAATCGAAAACAAACGCATGCGCATATTCGGCACTCAATTACAAACGCATGCGCACAAACTGTAGCCGTCGTGAACGCGCAAGAGTGATACGTCATAGAGGGGGCGGGACCGCTCTAGTCGTTATACACAGAAAATAAAGGAAGTTATGGATGGGAGGAGCGGAGCATGAAAACGGAGCAAAGTTAGTAACGTAATTATTAAGTTATATGTTCTGTACATATAAAAAAAAAATATGCGGTATTGATAATGGAGTCCATAAAAACTGAATTTGAGGGTCAATATGTTAAAAATTTACATCCACTTTAAAATCAGTTACACCCTTTTTTACCTGTGATGGAACAAATACTACCCTTAAAGTCTGCATTTGACAAATATGGACATAATTAGACAATATGTATATGTCCATACAAAAAACTTAATACTGTATGACTCACAAAATTTCATGTTATAAATTGCCCATTTGCCCACATTAACATAATAAAGTTTGCACAGTTAAGGTTTTAAATACCAATGATTTAGGCATCAAGTTTACACACGAGTTTAACACAGATAATATTAACTATTTGGATGTGAATTTATCCGGTACGGACCAAGGACAAATTGTAACAAAAATATATAGGAAACCCATAGCGGGGAATACTCTTCTCCACGCCCACAGTAGTCACCCTAAAAGGGTATTTAAGTCTGTCCTAAATGGGCAGTTCATACGACTGAAAAGAAACTGCTCCTTGGATGCAGAATTTAAAAGTCAGGCTGTGGACATGGAGGAGAGATTTCTGAAAAGGGGATATAAACGGAAGGAAATTACAATGTCCAAAGACAGAATTTCAGGGATGGATAGGAGAGAATTGTTGAAAGTGAAAGAAAAAAACAATACCAGATTTGAAGGTGTCACATTTATAACACAATATAGCCAGCAGTATCATCACATTTGCAATATTTTGAGAAAACATTTTCCAATGCTCAAAGCGGATGATGGCCTAGCAGAAGTCATACCAAAAGGCTGTAGGTATGCCTTTAGAAAAGGGAGAAGTATAGGCAACATATTAGCACCTACGCAACTTAAATCAGAAAAACAGACTAACACCTCATCATGGCTTCAATTTAAGGGTACATACAGGTGTAGCTATACACAGTGTGCGGCGTGTAAACATTTGCAACAAGGCAATGGATTTTCAAGCTCGGTAACAGGGGAGAGTTTTGATCACTACTCCTGTTTAAATTGCAGAACATCCTATGCTGTCTATCTATTGACCTGTATCGAATGTAATATCCAATATACAGGACTCACAACGAGAGAAACAAGAGAGAGGATTAGGGAACATCTTAATAATATAAAAGGAGGCCATTTAACTACACCATTAGTGCAGCACTTCAAAGAGAGACATAACAGTAGTGCACAAACACTCAGATGGACTATAATTGAGTTAGTAAGATGTAAGTCAAGAGGAGGAGACAGGGACAAACTATTATCCAAAAGGGAAGCATACTGGATACATAGGCTCAAAACCAGAGTTCCCTATGGTCTTAATTCGGAGTTTGACCTTATTAACTTTTGGGAGTAAAAAAGTTTTTGGGTTATGGTGTTCACTCCACCTAACATACGGCTAGATTTAGAGTTTTGTCGGTAACGACCCGCGTATCTAACGCTGGCTTTTTTCTGGCCGCATCATAAAAATAACTCTGGTATTGAGAGTCCACAGAAAGGCTGCGTTAGGCTCCAAAAAAGGAGCGTAGAGCATATTTAACGCAACTTCAACTCTCGATACCAGAGTTGCTTACGGACGCAGCCAGCCTCAAAAACGTGCTCGTGCACGATTCCCCCATAGGAAACAATGGGGCTGTTTGAGCTGAAAAAAAACCTAACACCTGCAAAAAAGCCGCGTTCTGCTCCTAACGCAGCCCCATTGTTTCCTATGGGGAAACACTTCCTACGTCTGCACCTAACACTCTAACATGTACCCCGAGTCTAAACACCCCTAACCTTACACTTATTAACCCCTATTCTGCCGCCCCCGCTATCGCTGACCCCTGCATATTATTATTAACCCCTAATCTGCCGCTCCGTAAACCGTCGCTACCTACATTATCCCTATGTACCCCTAATCTGCTGCCCCTAACACCGCCGACCCCTATATTATATTTATTAACCCCTAATCTGCCGCCCACAACGTCGCCTCCACCTGCCTACACTTATTAACCCCTAATCTGCCGAGCGGACCGCACCGCTATTATTATAAAGTTATTAACCCCTAATCCGCCTCACTAACCCTATAATAAATAGTATTAACCCCTAATCTGCCCTCCCTAACATCGCCGACACCTAACTTCAATTATTAACCCCTAATCTGCCGACTGGAGCTCACCGCTATTCTAATAAATGTATTAACCCCTAAAGCTAAGTCTAACCCTAACACTAACACCCCCCTAAGTTAAATATAATTTTAATCTAACGAAATTAATTAACTCTTATTAAATAAATTATTCCTATTTAAAGCTAAATACTTACCTGTAAAATAAATCCTAATATAGCTACAATATAAATTATAATTATATTATAGCTATTTTAGGATTAATATTTATTTTACAGGTAACTTTGTAATTATTTTAACCAGGTACAATAGCTATTAAATAGTTAAGAACTATTTAATAGCTAAAATAGTTAAAATAATTACAAATTTACCTGTAAAATAAATCCTAACCTAAGTTACAATTAAACCTAACACTACACTATCAATAAATTAATTAAATAAAATACCTATAATTATCTACAATTAAACCTAACACTACACTATCAATAAATAAATTAAATACAATTCCTACAAATAAATACAATGAAATAAACTAACTAAAGTACAAAAAATAAAAAAGAACTAAGTTACAAAAAATAAAAAAATATTTACAAACATTAGAAATATATTACAACAATTTTAAACTAATTACACCTACTCTAAGTCCCCTAATAAAATAACAAAGCCCCCCAAAATAAAAAAATGCCCTACCCTATTCTAAATTACTAAAGTTCAAAGCTCTTTTACCTTACCAGCCCTGAACAGGGCCCTTTGCGGGGCATGCCCCAAGAAGTTCAGCTCTTTTGCCTGTAAAAAAAAACATACAATACCCCCCCCCAACATTACAACCCACATACCCCTAATCTAACCCAAACCCCCCTTAAATAAACCTAACACTAAGCCCCTGAAGATCTCCCTACCTTGAGTCGTCTTCACCCAGCCGAGCCAAATTCTTCATCCAAGCGGAGCAAGAAGAGGTCCTCCATCCGGTAGAAGTCTTCATCCAAGCGGGGCAGAAGAGGTCTTCCATCCGATTGAAGTCTTCATCCAAGAGGCATCTTCTATCGTCATCCATCCGGAGCGGAGCGGCAGCATCCTGAAGACCTCCGACGCGGAACATCCATCCTGGCCGACGACTGAACGACGAATGACGGTTCCTTTAAATGACGTCATCCAAGATGGCGTCCCTCGAATTCCGATTGGCTGATAGGATTCTATCAGCCAATCGGAATTAAGGTAGGAAAAATCTGATTGGCTGTTTGAATCAGCCAATCAGATTGAGCTTGCATTCTATTGGCTGATCGGAACAGCCAATAGTATGCGAGCTCAATCTGATTGGCTGATTGGATCATCCAATCGGATTGAACTTGATTCTGATTGGCTGATTCCATCAGCCAATCAGAATATTCCTGTTCAGGGCTGGAAAGGTAAAAGAGCTTTGAACTTTAGTAATTTAGAATAGGGTAGGGCATTTTTTTATTTTGGGGGGCTTTGTTATTTTATTAGGGGGCTTAGAGTAGGTGTAATTAGTTTAAAATTGTTGTAATATATTTCTAATGTTTGTAAATATTTTTTTATTTTTTGTAACTTAGTTCTTTTTTATTTTTTGTACTTTAGTTAGTTTATTTCATTGTATTTATTTGTAGGAATTGTATTTAATTTATTTATTGATAGTGTAGTGTTAGGTTTAATTGTAACTTAGGTTAGGATTTATTTTACAGGTAAATTTGTAATTATTTTAACTATTTTAGCTATTAAATAGTTCTTAACTATTTAATAGCTATTGCACCTGGTTAAAATAAATACAGTTACCTGTAAGTTACCTGTAAAATAAATATTAATCCTAAAATAGCTATAATATAAATATAATTTATATTGTAGCTATATTAGGATTTATTTTACAGGTAAGTATTTAGCTTTAAATAGGAATAATTTATTTAATAAGAGTTAATTAATTTCGTTAGATTAAAATTATATTTAATTTAGGGGGGTGTTAGTGTTAGGGTTAGACTTAGCTTTAGGGGTTAATACATTTATTAGAATAGCGGTGAGCTCCAGTCGGCAGATTAGGGGTTAATAATTGAAGTTAGGTGTCGGCGATGTTAGGGAGGGCAGATTAGGGGTTAATACTATTTATTATAGGGTTAGTGAGGCGGATTAGGGGTTAATAACTTTATTATAGTAGCGGTGCGGTCCACTCGGCAGATTAGGGGTTAATAAGTGTAGGCAGGTGGAGGCGACGTTGAGGGGGCAGATTAGGGGTTAATAAATATAATATAGGGGTCGGCGGTGTTGGGGGCAGCAGATTAGGGGTACATAGCTGTAATGTAGGTGGCGGCTCTTTGCGGTCTTCAGATTAGGGGTTAATTATTGTAGGTAGCTGGCTGCGACGTTGTGGGGGGCAGGTTAGGGGTTAATAAATATAATATAGGGGTCGGCGGTGTTAGGGGCAGCAGATTAGGGGTACATAAGTATAACCTAGGTGGCGGTCGGCATATTAGGGGTTAAAAAATTTTAATCGAGTGTCAGCTATGTGGGGGGACCTCGGTTTAGGGGTACATAGGTAGTTTATGGGTGTTAGTGTACTTTAGAGCACAGTAGTTAAGAGCTTTATGAACCGGCGTTAGCCCAGAAAGCTCTTAACTACTGACTTTTTTCTGCGGCTGGAGTTTTGTCGTTAGATTTCTAACGCTCACTTCAGACACGACTCTAAATACCGGAGTTAGAAAGATCCCATTGAAAAGATAGGATACGCAAATGACGTAAGGGGATCTGCGGTATGGAAAAGTCGCGGCTGAAAAGTGAGCGTTAGACCCTTTTTTGAATGACTCCAAATACCGGCGGTAGCCTAAAACCAGCGTTAGGAGCCTCTAACGCTGGTTTTCACGGCTACCGCCAAACTCCAAATCTAGGCCATACATTTTAATACATAACACATATTATAGATGTTTGAGAGCTCTCCTTAGATATAGATCTTGATCTTGTTGCTATTTTGCATTAGCCCACTGTGTATAGATAGCTATCTATTATGACTTCATATCCTGTAAATTACTGGGTTAGAAGCAATGTTGCAGATAAATGAAACATACTTTCAAACTGTTTTTAAATTTATCTAGATGAGATTGACTCCTGTATATTTGTTTTCACATTAATTAGGGATTATATCAATCAATTTTTCTAGTTTAATTTAACTATACACAATGTGATTACAGTGAAGCTTTTTCATTTGACTGTGATATCTTGAAATGTATTGGGATGTATCTATACTTGCAATCAACTGTGCAAACTTTATTATGTTAATGTGGGCAAATGGGCAATTTATAACATGAAATTTTGTGAGTCATACAGTATTAAGTTTTTTGTATGGACATATACATATTGTCTAATTATGTCCATATTTGTCAAATGCAGACTTTAAGGGTAGTATTTGTTCCACCACAGGTAAAAAAGGGTGTAACTGATTTTAACCTATTAGCTGGCTCCAAATGGTACTTAAGGACCATTGGAGCAAGTGACTGCAGCTACGATTACGGCCTGTGGAGCCGAAACGCGTCAGCAAGCAGTCCTTGGGGTGGAACAAACCCCTCACACTTGTCCTAGAAAGTATTGTCCATTTATGAACTTTTAAGTTTTCTTCAAATAAATCTTTCTTAACACGCCAGATCGACTGCCGGTGCATCCTTTATCCCTTTTTGCCTATTGATTTATTGAAACAAAGGATTTGCACGGAGGTGAAGACGTTATTTCCTGGAAGCATAGTCCACTCACCTTTCGCGAGAACCGGAATGCTGGGGGAACTGATCCTGTGACGTCAGACGCCGAGATTCCCCGATACCAGGAAGACGGAGCGCAACCAAGCTGAGCAGTGTGATCTGCAGCCCACGTCCAAGAAAATAACAGCGGACAGTGGTAAAGTATATAGCCGGAGAGCTCTGCAGGTATGGGGAGAAAAGGCTGTGTCTACTGAGTACGTCATCTCTTGATCCCTGAAGCGGAGATGAGTGGTGAAGGAGCGGACAAAGACAACTTTGTTACACCGAGTATATTTTGTGATATCGGTGATTATCTACTGAGATATATGTATGCATAGAGACTTTTTGGGGAGTATTTGGTGCCGGTAACATTTGCACTTTCCTTGGATACCACTCTGTCTAATCGTAAAGTGCAGAAATATCATAGAGATGTGAAGGACTATGAACTTGATATAGTCTACTCCTGGCAGCAACATAAGCCCAATAGACAGAATTGGCCGTCTAACATGAAAAATAAGTCTAAAAATAAAAAAGGCAGTAAGACCAAGAATAGTACTAGTAGACATGTGACCTTCTCCAGTATTGATACTGACTATCAGGATACTAGTGGACCAAACACAGAGGGTGAACATTTGTTAGATTCCCCTGAGCCACATCAAGGGAGTTTAGACCCCAGCACTAGTAGGAAGGAACTTAAGACACTAGTTAAACAACCTACTCAGACTAGTACACCCAAAAGAACCAAAGCCACATTTCAGTACCCCAGCAGGGTCAGAAAAACAGTAAAGAAATAGCTGTTATTAACCTCTCTGAATATGAATTGTCTAACGTAGAATTTGATCTCCTTAATAAAGGTTTCTCATATGCAACTGCACACAATTTTGATTTAGTAAACACTCTGATTGACATTAATAAATTTGTTCGCAAGTTAGTTTTAAAGAAACACTTTTTGCACCAACAGGACACATAATTTATTGAAGATGTACCAATTTCTACTCACAGTCAGCCAGTAGGTCTGAAATATACTGACACATCTCACCAATTTGATTTCTTTACAACAAGAAACAACCAGACACGTTGATTCACTTATGGATACTTGCACTTCCTTCTTTTTCAAAAATACTTCACATTTTTATCCAGTACATTCGAGACACCAACTGTTAGACTTATATCAGAGAGTAGTAGAAAAAGAACTTACTGATCTATTTAGGAGAGTTGAAAATAATTTTCCACATATAGCACATGACAATATTACTAAACAACAAAGGCAGGCACTAGTCAAATTACAAAAGAATGACAATATAGTCATTACTCAGGCTGATAAGGGGGGAGCGGTTGTTGTGTTAAATAAAAAAGACTATGTCTCTGAGATCGATTCACAATTGAGCGACACTTGCTTATATAGTAAATTAACATTCAACCCCACCTACTCCTTTAAGAACAAACTTTCCCATCTATTGGATTATGCGGTTGAGCATAATTTTATTGGAAAAGAATTAGCCACCTCTTTGTCGAAGAACCAAGCACTCCATACTTTCGCATAGTAACCAAGATACATAAACGGTTGGATAAACCTCAGGGCCGGCCCATAGTGGCCAGCAATGGGTCACTCTGCGAAAAGTTAGGGAGTTGGCTTGATCACATATTACAACCGGCAATGTTGGCTTTACAAAGCTATATTAGGGACAGTGCTCACCTAATTACGCAATTAAAAGATATTACTTGGCAGAACACATATACTTGGGTTACCATAGATGTGACGACTTTATATTCTAATATACCCCATACATTGGGTCTTCAAGCGATTGATCACATGTTACATAGGCATTCTAACTATGGAGACCAATTCATCTCATTCATTGTCCAGGTAACTGAATTTCTGTTACAACACAATTTCTTTATGTTCCAAGGGGAGTACTATCTGCAGAGATGTGGTACGGCAATGGGGGCTAAATTTCCCCCCGCCTATGCCAACATCTATATGGGTTGGCTTGAATTGAACCGCATCTTTGCAGATACTTTCCCGTATGTGAACAATGTTATTTTGTATAGGTGTTTTATCAATGATATTATCATTATTTGGGACACGCAAAAAAGCCATACGGTTGAATCTTTTGTCAATTTTATGAATGATAATGAATACAATCTAACTTTTACAGCCCAGTCTAGTTCCATAAGTATTAACTTTCTTGATCTGCTAATTGAAGCTAGACTGGACAAAATTATTACTTCTACTTATCGTAAACCTTTGGCACGCAATACCATACCAAGTGCAGATTCGTGTCATATTTCCCATCTCAAGAGAGGTATACCTAAAGCACAATATTTACGTCTACGAAGGAACTGTTCTGATGTTACCAAATACCATGTACAAGCTCAGGAATTGACCTCTAGATTGGTAGAGAGGGGATATCATAGAGCATCACTTAACAAAATGGAATTACAGGTTGCCCAAATAGACAGACAAGATCTATTTACACCAAGAAAGAATAATCCGACCTTACCTAACAGGGGACACATTGACATCTTAGATCAGAACATCTTGTTCATAACCCAGTTTAGCAGACAATACCAACAAATCTGCAATATAGTGAAGAAAAATTTGACCATCTTGAAGGGTGATGATTCTCTAATTGAAATACTATCAAAGGGAGTGAAATGTATTGCTAGGAAGGCACCTACACTAGCAGATATTACTAGAAAAAACTTAGCAGGTAAGCCTATAACTAATGTTGTTAATACTAATTGGCTTAGTCCAAGAATAGGCTGTTTTAAATGTGGTCATGTCCCTTGCAAAGCTTGTACTTGTATTACTGTTACTGACACATTTTCTTCTAGTGTTACGAAACACATTTTCCACATTAGGGATAGAATATTTATTAACATTTATTTGGTAAATTGCCTTTACTGTTTCCAACAATATGTTGGGATCACGACCCGCCCCCTTAAGGACAGAATTTGTGAACATTTACGATCCCTTGATGATAAAGAACCAAAAACCCCGGTAGCCAAACATTTTAGACTGCATGGCTTAGGTTCTAAATATTTCTCATGTATAGGGATTGATATCATAAGAAAGCATCCAAGAGGGGGGATAGGGAAAAGAACCTCCGAAGGAAAGAAATATTTTGGATTGTTTAATTACACACTAGGACCCCTGAAGGTATTAATAAAAGAATGGACGTAGACCTATTTATTTACTGAATAGTTGAATTGTATACAGGTAGTCCTCAGTTTACGCCGGGGTTAGGTTCCAGAAGGAATGGTTGTAAATCGAAACCGTTGTAAATTGAAACCCAGTCTATAATGTAAGTCAATGGGAACTGAGGGAGTTAGGTTCCAGGCCCCTCTCAAAATTGTCATAAGTAACACCTAATACATTATTTTTAAAGCTTTGAAATGAAGACTTTAAATGCTAAACAGCATTATAAACCTAATAAAATAATCACACAACACAGAATATATAATTAAACTAAGTTAAATGAACAAAAACATTTGCTAAACAGCATTACAAACCTAATAAAATAATCACACAACACAGACTTCACTTGCATTTTTCTACAAACAGTTATTTCTATGCATTCCAATCTGGACTGATTTATAGACAGGAAGATCTTGTTCCTTTGAAATCTGCTCGATAGCTCAGGTCTGGTTAAACTGATTAATTTAAGCTTGCTTGGCTTTGCTGCAACACAAGCGGACAGCTCCACCTTCTGGCTATTTTAATAAATGCACTGCTTCTCAATGCTTTTCAATAGCAATCACATGACTGGAAAAAAAGGTTGTTATTCTGAAACGGTGTAAATTGAACCGTTGTAAAACGAGGGCCACCTGTACTATGTGAATAGATATAGGTCAAAATACGCTCATACTTCTATTATTATCTCACTAAGTCTGTTCCATGATAGTTTGTTATTTTTTTCCTTATAGTATGACTATAATACTTTTTAGCATATATTTTTTATTCATTATATTGAGATCTTTATTAGTGCTTGAGGACCTATTTTTACCTCTGTTACGGTACCAACAGGATACCAAGGGTTAATACCAGGGAACAACGTCCTGCATAGGGAATCAGCAATTCACAACCCAGCCAGTTTCAGGTTTAAAACAGAATGAATTTATTAAAGGCTGAATGCCTAGTATTTATACAGGTTTTGACCCCAGATGGGGGGGTTGAAAGACTCTTGTACATTTAGATAAAAAGGGGAAGACGCCCTTTTATGAAACAGTAGAATTACATTACTTAAATACTTTACTTAGGCAGATAACAACTTAAACACATTTGGCTTGTCTTATCACCTAGCGTCTGCTCTCTGAGGGTGATTAAACAATGGCCTGTTTATTACTTAAATGTAATTATAGCACACAATAGCTGAGGCCAGAAAACCTGTCTTTAGAAATTAGATTCTTAGCTAAACACAATTAACTCCTTCAGTCCTGACAGAAGGGTCTGTCACATAGCTCCCCCCTTGTGGAACACTCCGGCAGACCCGGCTTGACCCTTTGGCGGGTCAACCTGGGGATGACCGGACTAGGAGGTGGTAGGCATGTCAGTTTGTCAGGACAATCCATCTGTATTTCCGTTATGAGAGAGAATTCCTGTCCATACAAACAAGGGTTCAACTTCCTCAGTGCCCAGACTAGGGCTAAACAGTCCTTCAAAATCCCATCAGCTTCTTTACGAGTTTTCTGTACCTGCTCTTTATAGGTATCCACAATCCCTTCATACTGACATAGGGTGCCCTTGAGTTGCTGCACCTCACTATGAGCCAGCGTCAGCTTCTCCTCAAGTGTCACTAAGTTTGTCTTTAATGTTTCATGTTCCACTCTCAAGCTGGTGTTTTCTGCAGTCTGTCGGTGCAGCCTGTCTAGCAGAGATTCCTGTTCTAAACGTGCTTTTTCCTCTGCGCTCCTCTTCTCCGTCATCAGCGCATTGTAACGGGACTTCCACGTATCAATAGCGGACAGAGATTTACTGAGCTCAGCGTCCTGGGGCTTAGCAGCAGGGGGGTCAGTCTCTGCTGCACGGATCTGGGCACGGGTAGTCACAGGGTTAACATCAGCGGGACCCATAGGAGCGTAGCCAGAAACAAGGGGGGCCAAGTTATTTCCAAGGAGAACATCAGCGGGTAAATCCTTCATGACCCCCACATTCACAGGTCTAGCGCCCACTCCCCAATCCAAATGTACCCTGGCAACAGGTAGGCGGAACACAGTGCCCCCTGCTAGCCTCACAGCCACAGTGTCTCCTGTGTGCTGTTTCTCAGACACCAAGTTCTTTCGAAGCAAGGTCATGGTAGCACCAGTATCCCGTAGACCACTGACCTCCTTCCCATTCACTTTAACCAGTTGCCGGTTATTCCGGTGGGCAGCTTGCACAAGGTCTGCCTCATGTAGGATGCCCCAGCATTCTTGCGCCTCTACGTAGCGGGCCGCAGGCTGAGGGTTACGTGTGATTCCGCCGGCAGGTCTTCTCCAGGACTGTGCTTGGTTCGCTGCATTTAGGGGACACTCTGGTCTTTTGTGCCCTAGTTGCTTACATCCAAAGCACCGAATCGGTTGTGAGTAGCCCCGCGAATTGAACCGGGCTCTCTGAGGGTAGTTCATGGCCAGAGGCCGTGTGGTATAGCGGTGCGCCGGGGGGTTGGTAACTGGCAGCTGCTGGGGTGACTGGGGGTCTGTACTCCACTCTAGCAGGGGGCTTAGTGGTAGAAGTGTCCAGTTTGCGGGCATCCGTATACTCATCTGCCAAGCGAGCCGCTTCATGCAGGGTGGAGGGTTTACGGTCCCGAACCCACTCTCGAACTCCTGCGGGTAACTTGTCGAAGCAATGTTCCAACAGGAATAGCTGCAGCACCTCTTCCCCAGATACGGCTTGGCACCCCGCTATCCAGTGAGCTGCTGTGCGGTGCACCTTACATGCCCACTCAAGGTAGGAATCACCAGCTAATTTAACAGTGTCTCTGAACCGCCTCCGGTATGCCTCCGGTGTAACCGCATACCTGGAGAGCAGAGCCTCTTTTACAGTATTATAATCCCCGACTTCCTCATCTGGAATGGCCCGAAAAGCCTCACTGGCCCAGCCGGATAATTTTCCGGATAATATCATGACCCAGTCCTCTGCGGGTACCTTGTGTAGTGCACATTGCCTCTCAAAATCCGCAAGGTACCCATCAATCTCTCCTTCTGTTTCCAGGAAGTTTTTAAAAGCTGCAAAATTTACTTTTCCCTTTTCCACTGGGGTTGCTGTGACTTGGGCTGCTGCAGCGCCGCTTTGGCGAAGTAGGTTGGCCTCCACAGCTGCTATGACCCAGTCGATAATTTCCGCAGATGGGTTGGGGCCATAATATGCCAGTCTTATTTTAACCGCCCGATCAAAGCTTGCTTCTTCAGGGGTTCTGTCTGCTATGCTGGGCCCATTGGTTCCTTCTGTTCCTGGTACTCTTTCCATCTTAGTCAGTATTGTAATAATCCCCCTCTTCCTGAGGTTACTGGCTTGTGTAGTTGCTCTTCTGGGCGATAAGGTTCATTCCCTCGCTTGCCACCAATGTTACGGTACCAACAGGATACCAAGGGTTAATACCAGGGAACAACGTCCTGCATAGGGAATCAGGAATTCACAACCCAGCCAGTTTCAGGTTTAAAACAGAATGAATTTATTAAAGGTTGAATGCCTAGTATTTATACAGGTTTTGACCCCAGATGGGGGGGTTGAAAGACTCTTGTACATTTAGATAAAAAGGGGAAGACGCCCTTTTATGAAACAGTAGAATTACATTACTTAAATACTTTACTTAGGCAGATAACAACTTAAACACATTTGGCTTGTCTTATCACCTAGCGTCTGCTCTCTGAGGGTGATTAAACAATGGCCTGTTTATTACTTAAATGTAATTATAGCACACAATAGCTGAGGCCAGAAAACCTGTCTTTAGAAATTAGATTCTTAGCTAAACACAATTAACTCCTTCAGTCCTGACAGAAGGGTCTGTCACAACCTCCTAATATTGGCCTCTAGCCTGCTACTTTTAGAGATCTCTACTGACATGTCAAGTATGTATTTAATTCCATTTTCAATTTTGTTCTTGATTTGATATACATGTTTTTATTTATTTTTTTTACTTTAATTGTAGGCATCATATTTATTTATGTATTTACATATATACTTCTTATGTTTTTTATGCTTGCTCCTGTGGCTGGGTATATACATTTGGGACTTAACAGCCATGAGTTAATATGAAATATGTATTCTATATTTTATACTTTATATATATAAAAAAAAAATCAGGTTTTACATTTTTTACATTTAGTATTTGCTTTCTACATATATGTATTTTTATGTTTTTTATGTTTTGGAGCATATTCTTATTTATTTGAATATAAATATATGATGTATTCACCTTTGCACATACCAACGGCCCTTCCTATTGGTCTTTATATTCTTGGCATTATTACTTTCTTGTGGCCTCGATATGATCTTTTTTAACAATTGATTGGCTGTTGGTCTGAGTAAAGGTATTGTTGCACTTTGAGTTCTCAGCCTCTCATGAAGCACATGTGCAAAACGCGTCAGGTGTCATCCTGGTTATCTACCTTGTACCTGGCAACGTTGCTGAATAAACACTGGCATACCAAGTTTTGAGCCTCTTGTCTGTGCTTCTTCCTCCTTGGGATACAGTGTATATCTATAAATATGTGTGTGTGTGTGTATATATATATATGTGTGTGTGTGTGTGTGTGTGTGTATAGGCAAAGTAAGTCAGTTGCACTCTCACAAACAATTTTCCAAGGGCCAAGGTGCTAGAGTAGGTGAAATGTAGTAGAGTAGAAAACAGCACTCTCTGGACTTAAATTTAAACAAATAGTTTAATAGGTAACGTTTCGGGGAATGCTCCCCTTCATCAGACCAACAACATACAAGTGAATCAAACATTTAAGCACACATAGACCCCTCCCCCTTGTGCAAAAACTGCCAAAAACTGGTTGTCATGACAACCAGACCTAGAGTGCATAGTAAATACAAATAATAAAGACTAATAATAAATACAAAATACAAATAATAAAGCAATAGTTACATCACAGAAACCAAAAATGAATAATCATGATACCTGGGCAGATATACATAAAGCCATTGGTAAATGTAATGTTAATCAGAGTACCAGCCCCATATCAAATGATACTGAATGGCATATAGAGAGAACTGTCATAATATAATTCAGCATCTGGCCGAATAGACCTGTCCTATTGAACACAATTTATAGGTCAGTTATCTAATATATCCAAATGAGTCATCACGTTGGTATCTGTCTAATGTACCTAAAGAAATCCTATAGTACACGTAATGTAGTCACAGTAGCAATAAATAATAACAATGATCAGGTATATACATCCTCAATACATGGGTCATACATTAACTACACTCTCCTGTAGATATTACAATTCAAGGTCACATCTGCAAAGATAAATAAAGCAGGGATCGCCCTACCGGATCATAACTTTAACACAGAAATATCATCCCGTGCGGCAGTGTCAAATGCAGGCCCATGTTAGTGCTTACAGATTCTACCGTACATCTCACATTTCAGTAGTGCGCATGCGTATCGGCCCGGGGGGGTCCACCCCCGGTAAGACCCAATCGCATTGTAATTGGCTCAAATGGACAAGCCCCTATAAATATAATATAACCAACGTATATTGGCTAGAACATAGTGAAAAACAGAGGGCCGCTATTGTTGCACAGCGTCTGCGCTCCCATATGTTACTATGTGGTATAGACAACTACGTCTGGGAATAGGCTAAATGTGGGTGGTCTGGGACAAGAAAAAGGGCCCGCAGTGAATTATGCATTCCCCAATCCCGCAGAAGTACAGGGCAGAATCATCATAGACAAAGTGATCATTACCCTCTGCCCTTGGATCTACACACTAATTGTCCCAATGAGACAAGGCCCACCGCATCATGATATTGTGTACACAATTATCAGAATGGCGTGCACAGTGTAAAAGGGATACTTAAAAATAAGTTAGGTCCAATCAGGCTTAAATCATATGCAAAACAAATATGCACAAAAAATATACGATTCAATGTAATACATCATCACAATCCCCAACATACATAAAATGGTCATAATAAAACCAGCTCCAAGAAGAGCATGGTGAGCTAACAGGGAGAAGTAAGAGAAACATATGCATGAAACGTATATATAAACGACATGACCCATCCAGGTCTATACTTAGTCAAATGTCACTAATGGCAGCAGGGAGAGAACTCCCAACGCCACCCATATGTTGGGTACACAAGGAAAGGGCACATGTATAGGAAAAGAGTGATTATTACAACCACAACCACTCAACAAGATGAGCTGCACAATACATTAATGCACATGCTGCAGTCAAATAATGAACAATCAGGAAAACTCATAAAAAACAGTGCCAGTCTATTCCCATATTCAAACCTCTGGGGTGTATGGTGTCCAGTTTAAAGATCCACTCTGCTTCTTTTTGTAGGAGACGTGTGTCCCTATCACCGCCCCTCAGCAGTGGGGGTACGTGGTCAATCAGCTTAAATCTAAGGTCAGCAACAGAGTGACCCTTCTCCATGAAATGTCTGGCCACGGGCTGATCACTCTTCCCTTTTTCAATTGCTGTCCGAATTGCACTCCTATGGTTGGCCATCCTTTTCTTGATGTCATCAGAGGTTTTACCAATGTAAAAAAGGCCACAGCTGCAATTCAACATATATACCGCAAATTAAGTGGTGCACGTAAGATAGTGCTTAATCTTGTAGCTTGGATTGTTGTGTGGATGTCTGAACTGTTTGCATTGCAACATGGAGTTGCATGTCACACAACTAGGACACTTGTAGGAACCTCTTTTGGTAATCGGTGTGACTTTATTGTAGCTGTCAATGGGGTCCGTTTTCATCAGAATATCTTTCAGATTGCAGTGAGTAGGGCCAGTAGAGTGCTTGGTTGTATAGGTAGCGGTATCTGCAGCAGGATGAGTAAGTATTGCAGTGAGTAAGGCCAGTAGAGTGCTTGGTTGTACAGGTAGCTGTATCTGCAGCAGGAATAGTAAGTATTGCAGTGATTAAGGCCAGTAGAGTGCTTGGTTGTACAGGTAGCTGTATCTGCAGCAGGAATAGTAAGTATTGCAGTGAGTAAGGCCAGAAGAGTGCTTGATTGTATAAGTAGCGTTATCTGCAGAAGGAGTAGTAAGTATTGCAGTGAGTAAGGCCAGTAGAGTGCTTGGTCTTATAAGTAGAGTTATCTGCAGCAGGAATAGTAAGGATTGCAGTGAGTAAGGCCAGTAGAGTGCTTGATTGTATAGGTAGTGGTATCTGCAGAAGGAATAGTAAGTATTGCAGTGAGTAAGGCCAGAAGAGTGCTCAGTTGTATAGGTAGCGGTATCTACAGCAGGAATAGTAAGTATTGCAGTGAGTAAGACCAGTAGAGTGCTTGGTTGTATAGGTAGCTGTATCTACAGCAGAAATAGTAAGTATTGCAGTGAGTAAGGCCAGTAGAGTGCTTGGTTGTATAAGTAGCATTATCTGCAGCAGGAATAGTAAGTATTGCAGTGAGTAAAGCCAGTAGAGTCCTTGGTTGTATAGGTAGCGTTATCTGCAGCAGGATGAGTAAGTATTGCAGTGAGTAAGGCCAGTAGAGTGCTTGGTTGTACAGGTAGCGGTATCTGCAGCAGGAATAGTAAGTATTGCAGTGAGTAAGGCCAGAAGAGTGCTTGATTGTATAAGTAGCGTTATCTGCAGAAGGAATACTAAGTATTGCAGTGAGTAAGGCCAGTAGAGTGCTTGGTCTTATAAGTAGTGTTATCTGCAGCAGGAATAGTAAGTATTGCAGTGAGTAAGGCCAGAAGAGTGCTTGGTCTTATAAGTAGCATTATCTGCAGCAGGGATAGTAAGTATTGCAGTGAGTAAGGCCAGTAGAGTGCTTAGTTGTATAGGTATAAGAATCTGCAGAAGAAATATTAAGTGTTGCAGTGAGTAAGGACAGTAGAGTGCTTGGTTGTATAGGTAGTGGTATCTGCAGCAGGGATAGTAAGTATTGCAGTGAGTAAGGCCAGTAGAAAGCTTGGTTGTGTAGGTAGTGGTATCTGCAGAAGGAAAACTAAGTGTTGCAGTGAGGAAGGCCAGTAGAGTGCTCGGTTGTATAGGTAGTGGTATCTGCAGCAGGGATAGTAAGTATTGCAGTGAGTAAGGCCAGTAGAAAGCTTAGTTGTATAGGTAGTGGTATCTACAGCAGGAATACTAAGTACTGCTGTGAGTAAGGCCAGTAAAGTGCTTGGTTGTATAGGTAGCAGTATCTGCAGAAGGAATAGTAAGTATTGCAGTGAGTAAGGTCAGTAGAGTGCTTGGTTGTATAGGTAGTGGTATCTGCAGCAGGAATAGTAAGTATTGCAGCGAGTAAGGCCAGTAGAGTGCTCGGTTGTATAGGTAGCAGTATCTGCTGCAGGAATAGTAAGTACTGCAGTGAGTAAGTCCAGTAGAGTGCTCGGTTGTATAGGTAGCGGTATCTGCAGCAGGAATAGTAAGTATTGCAGTGAGTAAGGCCAGTAGAGTGCTTGGTTGTATAAGTAGTGTTATCTGCAATAGGAATAGTAAGTATTGCAGTGAGTAAGGCCAGTAGAGTGCTTGGTTGTATAGGTAGCAGTATCTACAGCAGAAACAGTAAGTATTGCAGTGAGTAAGGCCAGTAGAGTGCTTGCTTGTATAAGTAGTGTTATCTAAAATAGGAATAGTAAGTATTGCAGTGAGTAAGGCCAGTAGAGGGCTTGGTTGTATAAGTAGTGTTATCTGCAATAGGAATAGTAAGTATTACAGTGAGTAAGGCCAGTAGAGTGCTTGGTTGCATAGGCAGTGGTATCCGCAGCAGGAATAGTAAGTATTGCAGTGAGTAAGGCCAGTAGAGTGCTTGCTTATATAGGTAGCGGTATCTGCAGCAGGAATAGTAAGTACTGCAGTGAGTAAGGCCAGTAGAGTGCTTGCTTATATAGATAGCGGTATCTGCAGCAGGAATAGTAAGTATTGCAGTGAGTAAGGCCAGTAGAGTGCTTGGTTGTATAAGTAGCATTATCTGCAGCAGGAATATATTTAGTATTGCAGTGAGTAAGGCCAGTAGAGTGCTTGCTTATATAGGTAGCGGTATCTACAGCAGAAATAGTAAGTATTGCAGTGAGTAAGGCCAGTAGAGTGCTTGGTTGTATAGGTAGCATTATCTGCAGCAGGAATAGTAAGTACTGCTGTGAGTAAGGCCAGTAAGGTGCTTGGTTGTATAGGTAGCAGTATCTGCAGAAGGAATAGTAAGTATTGCAGTGAGTAAGGTCAGTAGAGTGCTTGGTTGTATAGGTAGTGGTATCTGCAGCAGGAATAGTAAGTATTGCAGCGAGTAAGGCCAGTAGAGTGCTCGGTTGTATAGGTAGCAGTATCTGCTGCAGGAATAGTAAGTACTGCTGTGAGTAAGTCAAGTAGAGTGCTCGGTTGTATAGGTAGCGGTATCTGCAGCAGGAATAGTAAGTATTGCAGTGAGTAAGGCCAGTAGAGTGCTTGGTTGTATAGGTAGCAGTATCTACAGCAGAAATAGTAAGTATTGCAGTGAGTAAGGCCAGTAGAGTGCTTGGTTGTATAAGTAGTGTTATCTGCAATAGGAATAGTAAGTATTGCAGTGAGTAAGGCCAGTAGAGTGCTTGGTTGTATAGGTAGCAGTATCTACAGCAGAAACAGTAAGTATTGCAGTGAGTAAGGCCAGTAGAGTGCTTGGTTGTATAAGTAGTGTTATCTGCAATAGGAATAGTAAGTATTGCAGTGAGTAAGGCCAGTAGAGTGCTTGGTTGCATAGGCAGTGGTATCCGCAGCAGGAATAGTAAGTATTGCAGTGAGTAAGGCCAGTAGAGTGCTTGGTTGCATAGGCAGTGGTATCCGCAGCAGGAATAGTAAGTATTGCAGTGAGTAAGGCCAGTAGAGTGCTTGCTTATATAGGTAGCGGTATCTGCAGCAGGAATAGTAAGTACTGCAGTGAGTAAGGCCAGTAGAGTGCTTGCTTATATAGATAGCGGTATCTGCAGCAGGAATAGTAAGTATTGCAGTGAGTAAGGCCAGTAGAGTGCTTGGTTGTATAAGTAGCATTATCTGCAGCAGGAATATATTTAGTATTGCAGTGAGTAAGGCCAGTAGAGTGCTTGCTTATATAGGTAGCGGTATCTACAGCAGAAATAGTAAGTGTTGCAGTGAGTAAGGCCAGTAGAGTGCTTGGTTGTATAGGTAGCATTATCTGCAGCAGGAATAGTAAGTATTGCAGTGAGTAGGGCCAGTAGAGTGCTTGGTTGTATAGGTAGCGGTATCTGCAGCAGGATGAGTAAGTATTGCAGCGAGTAAGGCCAGTAGAGTGCTCGGTTGTATAGGTAGCGGTATCTGCAGCAGGAATAGTAAGTATTGCAGTGAGTAAGGCCAGTAGAGTGCTTGGTTGTATAGGTAGCAGTATCTACAGCAGAAATAGTAAGTATTGCAGTGAGTAAGGCCAGTAGAGTGCTTGGTTGTATAAGTAGTGTTATCTGCAATAGGAATAGTAAGTATTGCAGTGAGTAAGGCCAGTAGAGTGCTTGGTTGTATAGGTAGCAGTATCTACAGCAGAAACAGTAAGTATTGCAGTGAGTAAGGCCAGTAGAGTGCTTGGTTGGATAAGTAGTGTTATCTGAAATAGGAATAGTAAGTATTGCAGTGAGTAAGGCCAGTAGAGGGCTTGGTTGTATAAGTAGTGTTATCTGCAATAGGAATAGTAAGTATTGCAGTGAGTAAGGCCAGTAGAGTGCTTGGTTGCATAGGCAGTGGTATCCGCAGCAGGAATAGTAAGTATTGCAGTGAGTAAGGCCAGTAGAGTGTTTGCTTATATAGGTAGCGGTATCTGCAGCAGGAATAGTAAGTACTGCAGTGAGTAAGGCCAGTAGAGTGCTTGCTTATATAGATAGCGGTATCTGCAGCAGGAATAGTAAGTATTGCAGTGAGTAAGGCCAGTAGAGTGCTTGGTTGTATAAGTAGCATTATCTGCAGCAGGAATATATTTAGTATTGCAGTGAGTAAGGCCAGTAGAGTGCTTGCTTATATAGGTAGCGGTATCTACAGCAGAAATAGTAAGTATTGCAGTGAGTAAGGCCAGTAGAGTGCTTGGTTGTATAGGTAGCATTATCTGCAGCAGGAATATTAAGTATGGCAGTGAGTAGGGCCAGTAGAGTGCTTGGTTGTATAGGTAGCGGTATCTGCAGCAGGATGAGTAAGTATTGCAGTGAGTAAGGCCAGTAGAGTGCTTGGTTGTATAAGTAGTGTTATCTGCAATAGGAATAGTAAGTATTGCAGTGAGTAAGGCCAGTAGAGTGCTTGGTTGTATAGGTAGCAGTATCTACAGCAGAAACAGTAAGTATTGCAGTGAGTAAGGCCAGTAGAGTGCTTGCTTGTATAAGTAGTGTTATCTAAAATAGGAATAGTAAGTATTGCAGTGAGTAAGGCCAGTAGAGGGCTTGGTTGTATAAGTAGTGTTATCTGCAATAGGAATAGTAAGTATTACAGTGAGTAAGGCCAGTAGAGTGCTTGGTTGCATAGGCAGTGGTATCCGCAGCAGGAATAGTAAGTATTGCAGTGAGTAAGGCCAGTAGAGTGCTTGCTTATATAGGTAGCGGTATCTGCAGCAGGAATAGTAAGTACTGCAGTGAGTAAGGCCAGTAGAGTGCTTGCTTATATAGATAGCGGTATCTGCAGCAGGAATAGTAAGTATTGCAGTGAGTAAGGCCAGTAGAGTGCTTGGTTGTATAAGTAGCATTATCTGCAGCAGGAATATATTTAGTATTGCAGTGAGTAAGGCCAGTAGAGTGCTTGCTTATATAGGTAGCGGTATCTACAGCAGAAATAGTAAGTATTGCAGTGAGTAAGGCCAGTAGAGTGCTTGGTTGTATAGGTAGCATTATCTGCAGCAGGAATAGTAAGTACTGCTGTGAGTAAGGCCAGTAAGGTGCTTGGTTGTATAGGTAGCAGTATCTGCAGAAGGAATAGTAAGTATTGCAGTGAGTAAGGTCAGTAGAGTGCTTGGTTGTATAGGTAGTGGTATCTGCAGCAGGAATAGTAAGTATTGCAGCGAGTAAGGCCAGTAGAGTGCTCGGTTGTATAGGTAGCAGTATCTGCTGCAGGAATAGTAAGTACTGCTGTGAGTAAGTCAAGTAGAGTGCTCGGTTGTATAGGTAGCGGTATCTGCAGCAGGAATAGTAAGTATTGCAGTGAGTAAGGCCAGTAGAGTGCTTGGTTGTATAGGTAGCAGTATCTACAGCAGAAATAGTAAGTATTGCAGTGAGTAAGGCCAGTAGAGTGCTTGGTTGTATAAGTAGTGTTATCTGCAATAGGAATAGTAAGTATTGCAGTGAGTAAGGCCAGTAGAGTGCTTGGTTGTATAGGTAGCAGTATCTACAGCAGAAACAGTAAGTATTGCAGTGAGTAAGGCCAGTAGAGTGCTTGGTTGTATAAGTAGTGTTATCTGCAATAGGAATAGTAAGTATTGCAGTGAGTAAGGCCAGTAGAGTGCTTGGTTGCATAGGCAGTGGTATCCGCAGCAGGAATAGTAAGTATTGCAGTGAGTAAGGCCAGTAGAGTGCTTGGTTGCATAGGCAGTGGTATCCGCAGCAGGAATAGTAAGTATTGCAGTGAGTAAGGCCAGTAGAGTGCTTGCTTATATAGGTAGCGGTATCTGCAGCAGGAATAGTAAGTACTGCAGTGAGTAAGGCCAGTAGAGTGCTTGCTTATATAGATAGCGGTATCTGCAGCAGGAATAGTAAGTATTGCAGTGAGTAAGGCCAGTAGAGTGCTTGGTTGTATAAGTAGCATTATCTGCAGCAGGAATATATTTAGTATTGCAGTGAGTAAGGCCAGTAGAGTGCTTGCTTATATAGGTAGCGGTATCTACAGCAGAAATAGTAAGTGTTGCAGTGAGTAAGGCCAGTAGAGTGCTTGGTTGTATAGGTAGCATTATCTGCAGCAGGAATAGTAAGTATTGCAGTGAGTAGGGCCAGTAGAGTGCTTGGTTGTATAGGTAGCGGTATCTGCAGCAGGATGAGTAAGTATTGCAGCGAGTAAGGCCAGTAGAGTGCTCGGTTGTATAGGTAGCGGTATCTGCAGCAGGAATAGTAAGTATTGCAGTGAGTAAGGCCAGTAGAGTGCTTGGTTGTATAGGTAGCAGTATCTACAGCAGAAATAGTAAGTATTGCAGTGAGTAAGGCCAGTAGAGTGCTTGGTTGCATAAGTAGTGTTATCTGCAATAGGAATAGTAAGTATTGCAGTGAGTAAGGCCAGTAGAGTGCTTGGTTGTATAGGCAGCAGTATCTACAGCAGAAACAGTAAGTATTGCAGTGAGTAAGGCCAGTAGAGTGCTTGGTTGGATAAGTAGTGTTATCTGAAATAGGAATAGTAAGTATTGCAGTGAGTAAGGCCAGTAGAGGGCTTGGTTGTATAAGTAGTGTTATCTGCAATAGGAATAGTAAGTATTGCAGTGAGTAAGGCCAGTAGAGTGCTTGGTTGCATAGGCAGTGGTATCCGCAGCAGGAATAGTAAGTATTGCAGTGAGTAAGGCCAGTAGAGTGTTTGCTTATATAGGTAGCGGTATCTGCAGCAGGAATAGTAAGTACTGCAGTGAGTAAGGCCAGTAGAGTGCTTGCTTATATAGATAGCGGTATCTGCAGCAGGAATAGTAAGTATTGCAGTGAGTAAGGCCAGTAGAGTGCTTGGTTGTATAAGTAGCATTATCTGCAGCAGGAATATATTTAGTATTGCAGTGAGTAAGGCCAGTAGAGTGCTTGCTTATATAGGTAGCGGTATCTACAGCAGAAATAGTAAGTATTGCAGTGAGTAAGGCCAGTAGAGTGCTTGGTTGTATAGGTAGCATTATCTGCAGCAGGAATATTAAGTATGGCAGTGAGTAGGGCCAGTAGAGTGCTTGGTTGTATAGGTAGCGGTATCTGCAGCAGGATGAGTAAGTATTGCAGTGAGTAAGGCCAGTAGAGTGCTTGGTTGTACAGGTAGCTGTATCTGCAGCAGGAATAGTAAGTATTGCAGTGAGTAAGGCCAGAAGAGTGCTTGATTGTATAATTAGCATTATCTGCAGCAGGAATAGTAAGTATTGCAGTGAGTAAGACCAGTAGAGTGCTTGGTCTTATAAGTAGCGTTATCTGCAGAAGGAGTAGTAAGTATTGCAGTGAGTAAGGCCAGTAGAGTGCTTGGTCTTATAAGTAGAGTTATCTGAAGCAGGAATAGTAAGTATTGCAGTGATTAAGGCCAGTAGAGTGCTTGGTTGTATAGGTAGTGGTATCTGCAGAAGGAATAGTAAGTATTGCAGTGTGTAAGGCCAGAAGAGTGCTCGGTTGTATAGGTAGCGGTATCTACAGCAGGAATAGTAAGTATTGCAGTGAGTAAGACCAGTAGAGTGCTTGGTTGTATAGGTAGCTGTATCTACAGCAGAAATAGTAAGTGTTGCAGTGAGTAAGGCCAGTAGAGTGCTTGGTTGTATAAGTAGCGTTATCTGCAGAAGGAGTAGTAAGTATTGCAGTGAGTAAGGCCAGAAGAGTGCTCGGTTGTATAGGTAGCGGTATCTACAGCAGGAATAGTAAGTATTGCAGTGAGTAAAGCCAGTAGAGTGCTTGGTTGTATAGGTAGCTGTATCTGCAGCAGGATGAGTAAGTATTGCAGTGAGTAAGGCCAGTAGAGTGCTTGGTTGTACAGGTAGCGGTATCTGCAGCAGGAATAGTAAGTATTGCAGTGAGTAAGGCCAGAAGAGTGCTTGATTGTATAAGTAGCGTTATCTGCAGCAGGAATACTAAGTATTGCAGTGAGTAAGGCCAGTAGAGTGCTTGGTCTTATAAGTAGTGTTATCTGCAGCAGGAATAGTAAGTATTGCAGTGAGTAAGGCCAGTAGAGTGCTTAGTTGTATAGGTATAGGAATCTGCAGCAGGAATAGTAAGTATTGCAGTGAATAAGGCCAGTAGAGTGCTTGGTTGTATAGGTAGTGGTATCTGCAGAAGAAATACTAAGTGTTGCAGTGAGTAAGGCCAGTAGAGTGCTTGGTTGTATAGGTAGTGGTATCTGCAGCAGGGATAGTAAGTATTGCAGTGAGTAAGGCCAGTAGAAAGCTTTGCTGTGTAGGTAGTGGTATCTGCAGAAGGAAAACTAAGTGTTGCAGTGAGTAAGGCCAGTAGAGTGCTCGGTTGTATAGTTAGTGGTATCTGCAGCAGGGATAGTAAGTATTGCAGTGAGTAAGGCCAGTAGAAAGCTTGGTTGTATAGGTAGTGGTATCTACAGCAGGAATACTAAGTACTGCTGTGAGTAAGGCCAGTAGAGTGCTTGGTTGTATAGGTAGCAGTATCTGCAGAAGGAATAGTAAGTATTGCAGTGAGTAAGGTCAGTAGAGTGCTTGGTTGTATAGGTAGTGGTATCTGCAGCAGGAATAGTAAGTATTGCAGCGAGTAAGGCCAGTAGAGTTCTCGGTTGTATAGGTAGAAGTATCTGCAGCAGGAATAGTAAGTACTGCAGTGAGTAAGTCCAGTAGAGTGCTTGGTTGTATAGGTAGCGGTATCTGCAGCAGGAATAGTAAGTATTGCTGTGAGTAAGGCCAATAGAGTGCTTGGTTGTATAAGTAGTGTTATCTGCAGCAGGAATAGTAAGTATTGCAGTGAGTAAGGCCAGTAGAGTGCTTAGTTGTATAGGTAGCGGTATCTGCATCAGGAATAGTAAGTATTGCAGTGAGTAAGGCCAGAAGAGTGCTTGATTGTATAGGTAGCGGTATCTGCAGTAGGAATAGTAAGTATTGCAGTGAGTAAGGCCAGTAGAGGTCTTGATTGTATAGGTAGTGGTATCTGCAGAAGGAATAGTAAGTATTGCAGTGAGTAAGGACAGTAGAATGCTTGGTTGTATAGGTAGCTGTATCTACAGCAGAAATAGTAAGTATTGCAGTGAGTTAGGCCAGCAGAGTGCTTGGTTGTATAGGTAGCTGTATCTACAGCAGAAATAGTAAGTATTGCAGTGAATAAGGCTAGTAAAGTGCTTGGTTGTATAAGTAGCGTTATCTGCAGCAGGAATTGTAAGTATTGCAGTGAGTAAGGCCAGTAGAGTGCTTAGTTGTATAGGTAGAGGTATCTACAGCAGAAGTAGTAAGTATTGCAGTGAGTAAGGCCAGTAGAGTGCTTGGTTGTATAAGTAGCGTTATCTGCAGCAGGAATAGTAAGTATTGCAGTGAGTAAGGCCAGTATAGTGCTTGGTTGTATAAGTAGTGTTATCTGCAGCAGGAATAGTAAGTATTGCAGTGAGTAAGGCCAGTAGAGTGAAAACAGGTATAAATAGCAGGCTAATCCATCCATCAGGTATCTTGACAAAGGCTTTGAAGCCGAAACGAGTAGATACCAGAGTACCTTCACACGGATTTGAGAGACACGAGAGGAGCGCTTCTAACCACATATCAAAGAAAGGATAATTCAGCTAAACCCATCTGAAACTGAAAATATCCATCTGGCAGCACATTCAACCACACTTAACATCAAACAGTTACAGTGGTAACTTTTCCAACATCTTTTGCAACTGCATTCTTTGACATCACAGCAATCGGATCGGTCACTGACCGACAAAAAAGAAACAAAGGCAAAGAACAGCTGACTGAAGCGGCAAAAGATTCTTCACCTGACGGTTGAAAAACAACCACACTACAGATATCATCAGGAACCAACAACCTCCAAGGAGCTTGATCGGTCACTGACCGACAAAACGACAAAGAAACAGAGCGGTCACGGGAACCGCACAAAGCATTCACGTCAGGGTGAGCTTTCACGCCAAGACAACCACGAAGAAAAACCACCTATACATATTTTCAGAAGGCTGATCTCCAACCACGGAAAGAATCATCCAGCGGCATATATTTAACCGCCAGTGAGATCCAACACCCTAACAAACAAAGCAAGCAAAGTTACTGAAGGGATTCAAACAGCGGCATTTATTTAACCGCACCATTCTTCAACTAAGAAAGTGTTATCAATCAGATACACTTTAAGGTACTAGATCGCACAAATATAATTTAGTGTGACAGACATCACATATACCTTGCCTAAATTGTATGGTTAAATTCAAACCTAAGCAAGAAATCAGAGACTACAAATCTGAACTATATACAAAGCATTGTTTATACCATTGTAACAGAGATAATGTTAAAACCATAAACTGTGACAATTAAGATTTTAACATTTTATCTAATTTTAAGAATTTTATATATTACCAATAGACACCGGTGTCAATCTAATATTATGCAAATATATATATATTTTTTATTTTTTATGATTTAATAAAAGTGTATTAATTATATCAAGTATATTGGTTTTATTTACAATTAAGGAGTATTCTATTACACATAGTAACCAAAGCGGAGTATTCAAAAAAATTTCTGCAATTAAGGTATAGCGACAAAGTGTATTAGAATCAACACAAACATATCATAAGTAGAAAAAAGCATTTGTGCCACACAGCATTCACAGCGATACTTGCTAAACTTATCATAATTCAATATAAGAAACTGAATTTCCAGTATTAACAATACTGAACAAATACCATTTTTTCACACACAGGGAATTAGCATTCGTTTGCGCGACCTTTTTCTCACCATAACACAAGGCCAGTAGAGTGCTTGGTTGTATAGGTAGCGGTATCTGCAGCAGGAATAGTAAGTATTGCAGTGAGTAAGGACAATAGAATGCTTGGTTGTATAGGTAGCTGTATCTACAGCAGAAATAGTAAGTATTGCAGTGAGTTAGGCCAATAGAGTGCTTGGTTTTATAGGTATCTGTATCTACAGCAGAAATAGTAAGTATTGCAGTGAGTAAGGCCAGTAGAGTGCTTGGTTGTATAAGTAGCGTTATCTGCAGCAGGATTTGTAAGTATTGCAGTGAGTAAGGCCAGTAGAGTGCTTAGATGTATAGGTAGCAGTATCTGCAGCAGGAATAGTAAGTATTGCAGTGAGTAAGGCCAGAAGAGTGCTTGATTGTATAGGTAGCGGTATCTGAGTGCAGTAGGAATAGTAAGTATTGCAGTGAGTAAGGCCAGTAGAGTGCTTAGTTGTATAGGTATAAGAATCTGCAGCAGGAATAGTAAGTACTGCAGTGAATAAGGCCAGTAGAGTGCTTGGTTGTATAGGTAGTGGTATCTGCAGAAGAAATATTAAGTGTTGCAGTGAGTAAGGCCAGTAGAGTGCTTGGTTGTATAGGTAGTGGTATCTGCAGCAGGGATAGTAAGTATTGCAGTGAGTAAGGCCAGTAGAGTGCTTGGTTGTATAAGTAGCATTATCTGCAGCAGGAATATATTTAGTATTGCAGTGAGTAAGGCCAGTAGAGTGCTTGGTTGTATAGGTAGCGGTATCTGAGTGCAGTAGGAATAGTAAGTATTGCAGTGAGTAAGGCCAGTAGAGTGCTTAGTTGTATAGGTAGTGGTATTTGCAGAAGGAATAGTAAGTATTGCAGTGAGTAAGGCCAGTAGAGTGCTTGGTTATATAAGTAGCGTTATCTGCAGCAGGAATAGTAAGTATTGCAGTGAGTAAGGCCAGTATAGTGCTTGGTTGTATAAGTAGTGTTATCTGCAGTAGGAATAGTAAGTATTGCAGTGAGTAAGGCCAGTAGAGTGCTTGGTTGTATAGGTAGCGGTATCTGCTGCAGGAATAGTAAGTATTGCAGTGAGTAAGGCCACTAGAGTGCTTGGTTGTACAGGTAGCGGTATCTGCAGCAGGAATAGTAAGTATTGCACTAAGACCAGAAGAGTGCTTGGTTGTACAGGTAGCGGTATCTGCAGCAGGAATAGTAAGTATTGCAATGAGTAAGGCCAGTAGAGTGCCTGTTGTATAGTTAGCGGTATCTGCAGCAGGAATAGTAAGTATTGCAGTAAATAACGCAAGTAAAGTGCTCAGTTGTATAGGTAGCGGTATCTGCAGAAGGAATAGTAAGTATTGCAGTGAGTAAGGCCAGTAGAGTGCTTGGTTGTATAAGTAGCAATATCTGCAGCAGGAAGTTAGTATTGCAGTGAGTAAGGCCAGTAGAGTGCTTGGTTGTATAAGTAGTGTTATCTGCAGCAGGAATAGTAAGTATTGCAGTGAGTAAGGCCAGTAGAGTGCTTGGTTGTATAGGTAGCGGTATCTGCAGCAGGAATAGTAAGTATTGCAGTGAGTAAGGCCACTAGAGTGCTTGGTTGTACAGGTAGCGGTATCTGCAGCAGGAATAGTAAGTATTGCACTAAGACCAGAAGAGTGCTTGGTTGTACAGGTAGCGGTATCTGCAGCAGGAATACTAAGTATTGCAGTGAGTAAGGCCAGTAGAGTGTCTGTTGTATAGTTAGCGGTATCTGCAGCAGGAATAGTAAGTATTGCAATGAGTAAGGCCAGTAGAGTGCCTGTTGTATAGTTAGTGGTATCTGCAGCAAGAATAACATAATTTATGTAAGAACTTACCTGATAAATTCATTTCTTTCATATTAGCAAGAGTCCATGAGCTAGTGACGTATGGGATATACATTCCTACCAGGAGGGGCAAAGTCTCCCAAACCTCAAAATGCCTATAAATACACCCCTCACCACACCCACAATTCAGTTTAACGAATAGCCAAGAAGTGGGGTGATAAAAAAGTGCGAAAGCATATAAAATAAGGAATTGGAAAAATTGTGCTTTATACAAAAATCATAACCACCACAAAAAAGGGCGGGCCTCATGGACTCTTGCTAATATGAAAGAAATGAATTTATCAGGTAAGTTCTTACATAAATTATGTTTTCTTTCATGTAATTAGCAAGAGTCCATGAGCTAGTGACGTATGGGATAATGACTACCCAAGATGTGGATCTTTCCACACAAGAGTCACTAGAGAGGGAGGGATAAAATAAAGACAGCCAATTCCTGCTGAAAATAATCCACACCCAAAATAAAGTTTAATGAAAAACATAAGCAGAAGATTCAAACTGAAACCACTGCCTGAAGTACTTTTCTACCAAAAACTGCTTCAGAAGAAGAAAATACATCAAAATGGTAGAATTTAGTAAAAGTATGCAAAGAGGACCAAGTTGCTGCTTTGCAAATCTGATCAATCGAAGCTTCATTCCTAAACGCCCAGGAAGTAGAAACTGACCTAGTAGAATGAGCTGTGATCCTCTGAGGCGGAGTTTTACCCGACTCAACATAGGCAAGATGAATTAAAGATTTCAACCAAGATGCCAAAGAAATGGAAGAAGCTTTCTGGCCTTTTCTAGAACCGGAAAAGATAACAAATAAACTAGAAGTCTTTCGGAAAGACTTAGTAGCTTCAACATAATATTTCAAAGCTCTAACAACATCCAAAGAATGCAACGATTTCTCCTTAGAATTCTTAGGATTAGGACATAATGAAGGAACCACAATTTCTCTACTAATGTTGTTGGAATTCACAACTTTAGGTAAAAATTCAAAAGAAGTTCGCAACACCGCCTTATCCTGATGAAAAATCAGAAAAGGAGACTCACAAGAAAGAGCAGATAATTCAGAAACTCTTCTGGCAGAAGAGATTGCCAAAAGGAACAAAACTTTCCAAGAAAGTAATTTAATGTCCAATGAATGCATAGGTTCAAACGGAGGAGCTTGAAGAGCCCCCAGAACCAAATTCAAACTCCAAGGAGGAGAAATTGACTTAATGACAGGTTTTATACGAACCAAAGCTTGTACAAAACAATGAATATCAGGAAGAATAGCAATCTTTCTGTGAAAAAGAACAGAAAGAGCAGTGATTTGACCTTTCAAGGAACTTGCGGACAAACCCTCATCTAAACCATCCTGAAGAAACTGTAAAATTCTCGGTATTCTAAAAGAATGCCAAGAAAAATGATGAGAAAGACACCAAGAAATATAGGTCTTCCAGACTCTATAATATATCTCTCTAGATACAGATTTACGCGCCTGTAACATAGTATTAATCACAGAGTCAGAGAAACCTCTTTGACCAAGAATCAAGCGTTCAATCTCCATACCTTTAAATTTAAGGATTTCAGATCCTGATGGAAAAAAGGACCTTGCGACAGAAGGTCTGGTCTTAAAGGAAGAGTCCACGGTTGGCAAGAAGCCATCCGGACAAGATCCGCATACCAAAACCTGTGAGGCCATGCCGGAGCTACCAGCAGAACAAACGAGCATTCCTTCAGAATCTTGGAGATTACTCATGGAAGAAGAACTAGAGGCGGAAAGATATAGGCAGGATGATACTTCCAAGGAAGTGATAATGCATCCACTGCCTCCGCCTGAGGATCCCGGGATCTGGATAGATACCTGGGAAGATTCTTGTTTAGATGAGACGCCATCAGATCTATTTCTGGAAGTTCCCACATTTGAACAATCTGAAGAAATACCTCTGGGTGAAGAGACCATTCGCCCGGATGCAACGTTTGGCGACTGAGATAATCCGCTTCCCAATTGTCTATACCTGGGATATGAACCGCAGAGATTAGACAGGAGCTGGATTCCGCCCAAACCAGAATTCGAGATACTTCTTTCATAGCCAGAGGACTGTGAGTCCCTCCTTGATGATTGATGTATGCCACAGTTGTGACATTGTCTGTCTGAAAACAAATGAACGATTCTCTCTTCAGAAGAGGCCAAAACTGAAGAGCTCTGAAAATTGCACGGAGTTCCAAAATATTGATCGTAATCTCACCTCCTGAGATTCCCAAACTCCTTGTGCTATCAGAGATCCCCACACTGCTCCCCAACCTGTGAGACTTGCATCTGTTGAAATTACAGTCCAGGTCGGAAGCACAAAAGAAGCCCCCTGAATTAAACGATGGTGATCTGTCCACCACGTTAGAGAGTGTCGTACAATCGGTTTTAAAGATATTAATTGAGATATCTTTGTGTAATCCTTGCACCATTGATTCAGCATACAGAGCTGAAGAGGTCGCATGTGAAAACGAGCAAAGGGGATCGCGTCCGATGCAGCAGTCATAAGACCTAGAATTTCCATGCATAAGGCTACCGAAGGGAATGATTGTGACTGAAGATTTCGACAAGCTGAAATCAATTTTAGATGTCTCTTGTCTGTTAAAGACAGAGTCATGGACACTGAATCTATCTGGAAACCCAGAAAGGTTACCCTTGTCTGAGGAATCAATGAACTTTTTGGTAAATTGATCCTCCAACCATGATCTTGAAGAAACAACACAAGTCGATTTGTATGAGATTCTGCTAAATGTAAAGACTGAGCAAGTACCAAGATATCGTCCAAATAAGGAAATACCACAATACCCTGTTCTCTGATTACAGACAGAAGGGCACCGAGAACCTTTGTAAAAATTCTTGGAGCTGTAGCTAGGCCAAACGGCAGAGCCACAAACTGGTAATGCTTGTCCAGAAAAGAGAATCTCAGGAACTGATAATGATCTGGATGAATCGGAATATGCAGATATGCATCCTGTAAATCTATTGTGGACATATAATGCCCTTGCTGAACAAAAGGCAAGATAGTCCTTACAGTTACCATTTTGAACGTTGGTATCCTTACATAACGATTCAATATTTTTAGATCCAGAACTGGTCTGAAGGAATTCTCCTTCTTTGGTACAATGAAGAGATTTGAATAAAACCCCATCCCCTGTTCCGAAACTGGAACTGGCATAATTACTCCAGCCAACTCTAGATCTGAAACACAATTCAGAAATGCTTGAGCTTTCACTGGATTTACTGGGACACGGGAAAGAAAAAATCTCTTTGCAGGAGGTCTCATCTTGAAACCAATTCTGTACCCTTCTGAAACAATGTTCTGAATCCAAAGATTGTGAACAGAATTGATCCAAATTTCTTTGAAAAAACGTAACCTGCCCCCTACCAGCTGAGCTGGAATGAGGGCCGCACCTTCATGTGGACTTAGAAGCAGGCTTTGCCTTTCTAGAAGGCTTGGATTTATTCCAGACTGGAGATGGTTTCCAAACTGAAACTGCTCCTGAGGATGAAGGATCAGGCTTTTGTTCTTTGTTGAAACGAAAGGAACGAAAACGATTATTAGCCCTGTTTTTACCCTTAGATTTTTTATCCTGTGGTAAAAAAGTTCCTTTCCCACCAGTAACAGTTGAGATAATAGAATCCAACTGAGAACCAAATAATTTGTTACCCTGGAAAGAAATGGAAAGTAGAGTTGATTTAGAAGCCATATCAGCATTCCAAGTCTTAAGCCATAAAGCTCTTCTAGCTAAAATAGCTAGAGACATAAACCTGACATCAACTCTGATAATATCAAAAATGGCATCACAGATAAAATTATTAGCATGCTGAAGAAGAATAATAATATTATGAGAATCATGATCCGTTACTTGTTGCGCTAAAGTTTCCAACCAAAAAGTTGAAGCTGCAGCAACATCAGCCAATGATATAGCAGGTCTAAGAAGATTACCTGAACACAGATAAGCTTTTCTTAGAAAGGATTCAATTTTCCTATCTAAAGGATCCTTAAACGAAGTACCATCTGACGTAGGAATAGTAGTACGTTTAGCAAGGGTAGAAATAGCCCCATCAACTCTAGGGATTTTGTCCCAAAATTCTAATCTGTCAGACGGCACAGGATATAATTGCTTAAAACGTTTAGAAGGAATAAATGAATTACCCAATTTATCCCATTCTTTAGAAATTACTTCAGAAATAGCATTAGGAACAGGAAAAACTTCTGGAATAACCACAGGAGATTTAAATACCTTATCTAAACGTTTAGAATTAGTATCAAGAGGACCAGAATCCTCTATTTCTAAAGCAATTAGTACTTCTTTAAGTAAAGAACGAATAAATTCCATTTTAAATAAATATGAAGATTTATCAGCATCAATCTCTGAGACAGAATCCTCTGAACCAGAAGAGTCATCAGAATCAGAATGATGATGTTCATTTAAAAATTCATCTGTAGGGAGAGAAGTTTTAAAAGATTTTTTATGTTTTCTAGAAGGAGAAATAACAGACATAGCCTTCTTGATGGATTCAGAAACAAAATCTCTAATGTTATCAGGAACATTCTGCACCTTAGATGTTGAAGGAACTGCAACAGGCAATGGTACATTACTAAAGGAAATATTATCTGCATTAACAAGTTTGTCATGACAATTAATACAAACAACAGCCGGAGGAATAGCTACCAAAAGTTTACAGCAGATACACTTAGCTTTGGTAGTTCCAGCACTAGACAGCGATTTTCCTGAAGTATCTTCTGACTCAGATGCAACGTGAGACATCTTGCAATATGTAAGAGAAAAAACAACATATAAAGCAAAATTGATCAAATTCCTTAAATGACAGTTTCAGGAATGGGAAAAAATGCCAAAGAACAAGCTTCTAGCAACCAGAAGCAATGAAAAATGAGACTTAAATAATGTGGAGACAAAAGCGACGCCCATATTTTTTAGCGCCAAATAAGACGCCCACATTATTTGGCGCCTAAATGCTTTTGGCGCCAAAAATGACGCAACTTCCGGCGACACGTATGACGCCGGAAACGGAAAAGATTTTTTGCGCCAAAAAAAGTCTGCGCCAAGAATGACGCAATAAAATGAAGCATTTTCAGCCCCCGCGAGCCTAACAGCCCACAGGGAAAAAGAGTCAAATTTTTAAGGTAAGAAAAAATGTTTGATTCAAATGCATTATCCCAAATATGAAACTGACTGTCTGAAAATAAGGAATGTTGAACATTCTGAGTCAAGGCAAATAAATGTTTGAATACATATATTTAGAACTTTATAAACAAAGTGCCCAACCATAGCTTAGAGTGTCACAGAAAATAAGATTTACTTACCCCAGGACACTCATCTACATGTTTGTAGAAAGCCAAACCAGTACTGAAACGAGAATCAGCAGAGGTAATGGTATATAAATAAGAGTATATCGTCGATCTGAAAAGGGAGGTAAGAGATGAATCTCTACGACCGATAACAGAGAACATATGAAATAGACCCCGTAGAAGGAGATCACTGCATTCAAATAGGCAATACTCTCCTCACATCCCTCTGACATTCACTGCACGCTGAGAGGAAAACCGGGCTCCAACTTGCTGCGGAGCGCATATCAATGTAGAATCTAGCACAAACTTACTTCACCACCTCCATAGGAGGCAAAGTTTGTAAAACTGAATTGTGGGTGTGGTGAGGGGTGTATTTATAGGCATTTTGAGGTTTGGGAAACTTTGCCCCTCCTGGTAGGAATGTATATCCCATACGTCACTAGCTCATGGACTCTTGCTAATTACATGAAAGAAAGTAAGTATTGCAGTAAATAACGCAAGTAGAGTGCTCAGTTGTATAGGTAGCGGTATCTGCAGTAGGAATAGTAAGTATTGCAGTGAGTAAGGCCAGTAGAGGTCTTGATTGTATAAGTAGTGGTATCTGCAGAAGGAATAGTAAGTATTGCAGTGAGTAAGGCCAGTAGAATGCTTGGTTGTATAGGTAGTTGTATCTACAGCAGAAATAGTAAGTATTGCAGTGAGTTAGGCCAGTAGAGTGCTTGGTTGTATAGGTAGCTGTATCTACAGCAGAAATAGTAAGTATTGCAGTGAGTAAGGCCAGTAGAGTGCTTGGTTGTATAAGTAGCGTTATCTGCAGCAGGAATTGTAAGTATTGCAGTGAGCAAGGCCAGTAGAGTGCTTAGTTGTATAGGTAGCGGTATCTGCAGCAGGAATAGTAAGTATTGCAGTGAGTAAGGCCAGAAGAGTGCTTGATTGTATAGGTAGCGGTATCTGAGTGCAGTAGGAATAGTAAGTATTGCAGTGAGTAAGGCCAGTAGAGTGCTTAGTTGTACAGGTAGTGGTATCTGCAGAAGGAATAGTAAGTATTGCAGTGAGTAAGGCCAGTAGAGTGCTCGTTGTATAGGTAGCGGTATCTACAGCAGAAATAGTAAGTATTGCAGTGAGTAAGGCCAGTAGAGTGCTTGGTTGTATAAGTAGCATTATCTGCAGCAGGAATAGGAAGTATTGCAGTGAGTAAGGCCAGTATAGTGCTTGGTTGTATAAGTAGCGTTATCTGCAGCAGGAATAGTAAGTACTGCAGTGAGTAAGGCCAGTAGAGTGCTTGGTTGTACAGGTAGCGGTATCTGCACCAGGAATAGTAAGTATTGCAGTAAGACCAGTAGAGTGCTTGGTTATACAGGTAGCGGTATCTGCAGCAGGAATACTAAGTATTGCAGTGAGTAACGCCAGTAGAGTGTCTGTTGTATAGATAGCGGTATCTGCAGTAGGAATAGTAAGTATTGCAATGAGTAAGGCCAGTAGAGTGCCTGTTGTATAGTTAGCGGTATCTGCAGCAGGAATAGTAAGTATTGCAGTAAATAACGCAAGTAGAGTGCTCAGTTGTATAGGTAGCGTTATCTGCAGCAGGAATAGTAAGTATTGCAGTGAGTAAAGCCAGTAGAGTGCTTGGTTGTATAGGTAGCGGTATCTGCAGCAGGATGAGTAAGTATTGCAGTGAGTAAGGCCAGTAGAGTGCTTGGTTGTATAAGTAGCAATATCTGCAGCAGGAATAGTAAGTATTGCAGTGAGTAAGGCCAGTAGAGTGCTTGGTAGTACTGTACAGCTAGTGGTATCTGCAGCAGGAATAGCAAGTACTGTAATAAGTAGGGTCAGTAGAGTGCCTGGTTGTATAGGTAGCGGTATCTGCAGCAGGAATAGTAAGTATTGCAGTAAGGCCAGTAGAGTGCTTGGTTGTATAGATAGCAATATCTGCATCAGCAATAGTAAGTATTGCAGTGAGTAAGGCCAGTAGAGTGCATAGTTGTATATGTAGTGGTATCTGCAGCAGGAATAGTAAGTATTGCAGTGAGTAAGGCCAGAAGAGTGCTTGGTTGTATAGGTAGTGGTATCTGCAGCAGAAATAGTAAGTATTGCAGTAAGGTCAGTGGGGTACTTCGTTGTATAGGTAGCGGTATCTGCAGCAGGAATAGTAAGTATTGCAGTGAATAAGGCCAGTAGAGTGTCTGTTGTATAGTTAGCGGTATCTGCAGCAGGAATAGTAAGTATTGCAATGAGTAAGGCCAGTAGAGTGCCTGTTGTATAGTTAGCGGTATCTGCAGCAGGAATAGTAAGTATTGCAGTAAATAACGCAAGTAGAGTGCTCAGTTGTATAGGTAGCGGTATCTGCAGAAGAAATAGTAAGTATTGCAGTAAATAACGCAAGTAGAGTGCTCAGTTGTATAGGTAGCGGTATCTGCAGAAGAAATAGTAAGTATTGCAGTGAGTAAGGCCAGTAGAGTGCTTGGTTGTATAAGTAGCAATATCTGCAGCAAGAATAGTAAGTATTGCAGTGAGTAAGGCCAGTAGAGTGCTTGGTAGTACTGTACATCTAGTGGTATCTGCAGCAGGAATAGCAAGTACTGTAATGAGTAAAGTCAGTAGAGTGCCTGGTTGTATAGGTATCTGCAGCAGGAATAGTAAGTATTGCAGTGAGTAAGGCCAGTAGAGTGCTTGGTTGTATAGGTAGCGGTATCTGCAGCAGGAATAGTAAGTATTGCAGTTAGTAAGGCCACTAGAGTGCTTGGTTGTACAGGTAGTGGCATCTGCAGCAGGAATAGTAAGTATTGCAGTAAGACCAGTAGAGTGCTTGGTTGTACAGGTAGCGGTATCTGCAGCAGGAATACTAAGTATTGCAGTGAGTAAGGTCAGTAGAGTGTCTGTTGTATAGTTAGCGGTATCTGCAGCAGGAATAGTAAGTATTGCAATGAGTAAGGCCAGTAGAGTGCCTGTTGTATAGTTAGCGGTATCTGCAGCAGGAATAGTAAGTATTGCAGTAAATAACGCAAGTAGAGTGCTCAGTTGTATAGGTAGCGGTATCTGCACAAGGAATAGTAAGTATTGCAGTGAGTAAGGCCAGTAGAGTGCTTGGTTGTATAAGTAGCAATATCTGCAGCAGGAATAGTAAGTATTGCAGTGAGTAAGGCCAGTAGAGTGCTTGGTAGTATTGTACAACTAGTGGTATCTGCAGCAGGAATAGCAAGTACTGTAATGAGTAGGGTCAGTAGAGTGCCTGGTTGTATAGGTAGCGGTATCTGCAGCAGGAATAGTAAGTATTGCAGTGAGTAAGGCCAATAGAGTGCTTGGTTGTATAGATAGCAATATCTGCATCAGGAATAGTAAGTATTGCAGTGAGTAAGGCCGTAGAGTGCATAGTTGTATAGGTAGTGGTATCTGCAGCAGGAATAGTAAGTATTGCAGTGAGTAAGGCCAGAAGAGTGCTTGGTTGTATAGGTAGCGGTATCTGCAGCAGGAATAGTAAGTATTGCAGTGAGTAAGGCCAGTAGAGTGTCTGTTGAATAGTTAGCGGTATCTGCAGCAGGAATAGTAAGTATTGCAATGAGTAAGGCCAGTAGAGTGCCTGTTGTATAGTTAGCGGTATCTGCAGCAGGAATAGTAAGTATTGCAGTAAATAACGCAAGTAGAGTGCTCAGTTGTATAGGTAGCGGTATCTGCAGAAGGAATAGTAAGTATTGCAGTGAGTAAGGCCAGTAGAGTGCTTGGTAGTACTGTACAGCTAGTGGTATCTGCAGCAGGAATAGCAAGTACTGTAATAAGTATAAGTAGCAATATCTGCAGCAGGAATAGTAAGGCCAGTAGAGTGCTTGGTAGTACTGTACAGCTAGTGGTATCTGCAGCAGGAATAGCAAGTACTGTAATGAGTAAGGCCAATAGAGTGCTTGGTTGTATAGATAGCAATATCTGCAGCAGGAATAGTAAGTATTGCAGTGAGTAAGGCCAGAAGAGTGCTTGGTTGTATAGGTAGTGGTATCTGCAGCAGAAATAGTAAGTATTGCAGTGAGTAAGGTCAGTGGGGTACTTGGTTGTATAGGTAGCGGTATCTGCAGCAGGAATAGTAAGTATTGCAGTGAGTAATGAAAGTAGATTGCTTGGTTGTACGGATAGCGGTATCTGCAGCAGGAATAGTAAGTATTTCAGTGAGTAAGGCCAGTAGAGTGCCTGTTGTATAGTTAGCGGTATCTGCAGCAGGAATAGTAAGTATTGCAGTGAATAACGCAAGTAGAGTGCTCAGTTGTATAGGTAGCAGTATTTTCATCAGCAATAGTAAGTACTGCAGCGAGTAAGGCCAGTAGAGTGCTTGGTTGTATAAGTAGCAATATCTGCAGCAGGAATAGTAAGTATTGTAGTGAGTAAGGCCAGTAGATGCTTGCTAGTACTGTACAGGTAGTCGTATCTGCAGCAGGAATAGTAAGTGCTGTAGTGAGTAAGGTCAGTAGAGTGCTTGGTTGTATAGGTAGCGGTATTTGCAGCAGGAATAGTAAGTATTGCAGTGAGTAAGCAAGTAGAGTGCTCAGTTGTATAGGTAGTGATATCTGCAGCAGAAATAGTAAGTATTGCAGTGAGTAAGGCCAGTATAGTGCTTGGTTGTATAAGTAGCGTTATCTGCAGCAGGAATAGTAAATATTGCAGTGAGTAAGGCCAGTAGAGTGCTTGGTTGTATAGGTAGTGGTATCTGCAGCAGAAATAGTAAGTATTGCAGTGAGTAAGGCCAGTGGAGTACTTGGTTGTATAGGTAGAGGTAACTGCAGCAGGATTAGTAAGAATTGCAGTGAGTAAGGCCAGTAGAGTGCTTGATTGTATAGGTAGCGGTATCTGCAGAAGGAATAGTAAGTATTGCAGTGAGTAAGGCCAGTAGAGTGCTTGGTTGTATAAGTAGCGTTATCTGCAGCAGGAATAGTAAGTATTGCAGTGAGTAAGGCCAGTATAGTGCTTGGTTGTATAAGTAGCATTATCTGCAACAGGAATAGTAAGTATTGCAGTGAGTAAGACCAGTAGAGTGCTTGGTTGTATAGGTAGCGGTATCTGCTGCATGAATAGTAAGTATTGTGTGAGTAAGGCCAGTAGAGTGCTTGGTTTTATAGGTAGCGGTATCTGCAGCAGGAATAGTAAGTATTGCAGTGAGTAAGGCCAGTAGAGTGCTTGGTTGTATAGGTAGTGGTATCTGCTGCATGAATAGTAAGTATTGCAGTGAGTAAGGCCAGTAGAGTGCTTGGTTTTATAGGTAGCGGTATCTGCAGCAGGAATAGTAAGTATTGCAGTGAGTAAGGCCAGTAGAGTGCTTGGTTGTATAAGTAACAATATCTGCAGCAGGGATAGTAAGTATTGCAGTGAGTAAGGCCAGTAGAGTGCTTGGTTTTATAGGTAGCGGTATCTGCAGCAGGAATAGTAAGTATTGCAGTGAGTAAGGCCAGTAGAGTGTTTGACAACTAGCAAAGTTATTGTAATAGGATATACAATTAAGTATAGATAGCTCTAATCTGTGTGGATGGAATAATCACTCTGCTAAGTTTTAGTTATCAATAGAAAAGTATAAAATAATAAATCAAATTCATGCATACTAGAATCGTAATTAGAAAATGTCATTAAAAAAAGAGAAAAAATGATGCATACAATTAGCTTGAGCTCAAGTTAAAACAATTGAACCAAAGTGTAAAAAAATATTAATTTCCCATATTAATTTAGGCTAAATAATTTAAGCTAAGTTACAGCAGAAAGCAGATAGTGTCATGAGCCATACGCTCTATCACTATTTGGTTGTCTGCCACTTTAAGGAATTGACTTATAGGGCTATATAAGCCCCTCCTTACTTCTACACATTGCTGATTCAATTTGTTTTGCATCCCTGTGAACCTCTAGGCTTTATGTCTGTTCCTTCCAGCCTATTCATTCTAATTACCAACTAGCTCTCTGACTGAGCTTACCCTTATTACTTTTGCCAAACCACACTAACTTGGATTGTGTGGTGTATTGCTACCGCATATCGTGTCTGCCAACCCGGCACCTCTCCTCTTGCTATAGAGGTCTAAACACTGCCTGGAGTATCAGCCACCTAGCATCCGCTAGTTATCTCCTGAAGATACCGGCACCTCTTCCCTGTCAAAGACGTCTCTCTCCACCGGTTCTGTGACGTCATCAGCTGGGGACGCCCGGCTCACGAGACACAGCCTGCGTTACTCACGCTAACCATTGCCGCTCTGACCTCCTCTGAAATTGCGACCTCAGCTCTTAGACACTCCGGGAAGAAAACGTAGTGCTGCCAAGGTTAATCCACATCAAGCTGACAGGTCGTATAAGCGTACTTATCTTAAAGTATTTGCTGATTGTATTTGCTATCTAGGAACACTGATACAGACTTATTTGCCAGCACATATCTGTTAAAAGTATCTGCTAAGTCCTGCCTGCAGCTCTGTTACTTACTTTCTATTGCACTCATTAAGTGTATACTGAAGGTCTTCTTGCCTGGCCTGACATTGTTTAATATTGTGTGTATGTTACATGTGGTCATACCAGGGCAAAATAAGACACAATATCAACACCTGCAACTGCTAGTTGTTGTTGGAATTGTGTCACATATATAAAATTACTCCTACTTTGTCTGGCCCTTCAGGGGTTTTATATATTGATACTCAGACTTCAGTGTTTGCTATATATAAGGGGTCATGAGCTCAACCAAGGGGTCATGAGCTCAAGCTAAAGGGTAGGATTCAGGAGTAATTTGAGGAAGCACTTCTTTAAAGAAAGAGTGATTGATTTATGGAATAAACTTCCTCAAGAGGTAGTAGCAACAAACACTGTGGGGGACTTTAAAAATGCATGGGACAAGCATAAGGCTATCCTACGAACTAGATAAGTTTATACTGTTAGGTAAGGTCGGGCAGACTTGCTGGGCCAATGGCTCTTATAACATATTGAACCAGCCTACTAAAATCTGACAATGACTTCTGAGGAGGTTAAGCAGCAGCTGGATAATTTGACACAGAGACTTGACACCCTCACACAAAATGTCAGAGATCTACAAAGTGACAATGAGACTGTCAAGACCCGTTTAAGAGATCTTTATGCAGCTAAAGTGCCTTCTACAGATAGTCAGCCAGAACCACAAGTTAGCAATCCTGAAAAATTTTAACGCAATAGGTCCCAGTTTAGGGAATTTAAAAATGCCTGCTTATTTTTATTTGAGCTTAAACCCAGGACTTATACCACAGATAGGCTTAAGGTCCTAACAATTATATCATACCTCAGGGCGGAGCCCCAAGCCTGGGCTGATATGTATTATGAACAACAGGACCCTATATTAAATTCATTGGAAGAATTCTTAAAGCAAATGTCCTCCATATATGAGGATCCTTTTAAGCAGAGTTCTGCAGAAAGTGCTATACGTGCCCTGAAGCAAAACCGCCTACCTGTGGAGGACTATATAGCTCAATTCAAGATCCATGCAAGGGATACACTTTGGAACGAACCTTCCCTGAAGAATCATTTCCGCCTGGGTCTTAATGAAGAGATCAAAGATGAATTGTCTAGGATTGGAATTCCACAGACCCTAGAGGATTTGTACTCCATATCCATCACTATCGATAGGCGTATCAGAGAACGCCATTTGGAGAAATCCGGTGGTCCTTCTACCTCCAGAAAATACACTTCCTACCACTCTTAAGGACTTGGATTCCTCGGTTCACATGGAGATCGGGTTCATAAAAGGCCCCCTTACTCCTCATGAGAAGAATAGACGACGGCTCCTTAACCTATGTATGTACTGTGCATTAAAGGACCACGATGTCAAACAGTGCCCTAGTCTCTTAAAGCAGAAATCTGGTAAATTCTCTTAACAGTGTCTCAGCATATCCCCTAAACATCATACTGCTTCTTACTTTCTGGTGTCTCTCTCCTTGCAGTGGCGCCGACACTCGATCGCAGCTGAGGGCTTAGTCGATACTGGGGCTTGTGGAAATTTCATAGACCTTGAATTTGTAAGGGCTAATAAAATACCTATTGTGGCAAAGCATACACCTGTCTCTTTTAATGCTGTAGATGGTTCGCCTCTCACTTCTGGGCCTGTTGTACACCAAACTATTTCCTTGCTCATGGTTACTGGTTGTGGTTATACTGAACAGGTTTCTTTTGATGTTATCTCCTGTCCAGTTTTCCCTGTGATCCTAGGAGTAACGTGGTTACAGGTACACCAACCAACTTTTTTGTGGCATAACATGTCTATCTCACTTCTAATTACTGCACCTCTAAGTGCTACCCCACCTCAGTTCTATCTGTGGTTACAGACACTTCACTCCCTTCTTGTTATTCTGATTTTTCAGACGTCTTTAGTAAGACTCAAGCACAATCTTTGCCCCCACATAGATCATATGATTGTCCCATAGACCTACTACCTGGTATGACAGCTCCCTTTGGCCATATCTACCCACTATCCAAACCGGAGCTAGACCACCTCAAAGGTTATTTACAGGAAAACTTAGACAAAGGGTTCATAAAGCCGTCCACCTCTCCAGCTGCCGCTGGTATTTTCTTTGTACGTAATAAAGACCACACAATAAGACCAATAATAGATTATAGGCAGCTAAACAAAATCACCAAAAAGAACAGGTATCCTCTACCACTTATTCCTGAATTGATAGAGAGATTACGAGGTGCAAAAGTCTTTACTAAGTTAGACCTTAGAGGTGCCTATAATCTCGTCAGAATTAGAGCCGGTGACGAATGGCTGACAGCATTTAGAACCCATTATGGTTTATTTGAGTATACTGTCATGCCGTTCGGCTTATGTAATGCACCGGATACATTTCAGAACTTTATTAACGATATCTTTAGAGACATCCTTGATACATACATAGTTGTTTATCTGGACGACATTTTGATCTTTTCATCCACTCTTCAGGAACACATTTTACATGTCAAGTCCGTCCTCACCCGTCTAAGGCAACATAGTCTTTACGCTAAACTAGAAAAATGTTCCTTTCATACTAGAGAAGTCGTTTTCCTAGGGTATCATATTACTGACACTGGTATTAACATGGAAGATTCAAAGATTAATTCCACATTACACAGTGGCCCACACCAAAAGGTAAAAAAGATGTGCAGCGATTCCTTGGTTTCGCTAATTTTTATCGCAAATTCATACATAAATTTGTTGCTTTCACCAAACCATTGTCAGATCTCACTAAAATGCACACTAAGTTCGTTTGGTCACAACAAGCTCAACAGGGTTTTGATTCACTAAAGAAAAAGTTTACTACAGCCCCCATTCTCCAGTTTCCTGACCCAAGCCTTCAGTTTGTGCTAGAGGTTGACGCTTCTGACTACGCTCTAGGAGCGATACTCTCACAACACAGATCTTTCAAGCATCCATTACATCCTATTGCCTTCTTCTCCAGGCTCATGAATTCTGCTGAACTCAATTACTCAATAGGCGAAAAATAATTACTTGCCATCAAGTGTTCTTTCGAGCACTGGCGACATCTCCTGGAGGGTACTAAGTCACCTGTGATCATATACACTGATCATAAGAACCTGCAGTACCTGAAAACTAATAGGACTTTATCGGCCCGCCAGTTAAGGTGGAGCTTGTATTTTTCCCGTTTCCATTATGTCATTACTTACCGTCCAGGTGTAAGAAATGGGAAGGCAGATGCTTGTTAAACCGTCAACACAGGTACAACCCTCCACTGTTATACCTACGATGAATATTATAGCCTCTATCACCCTAGACTCCACAGAGTTACAGAATGCTCTTATACAAGACACAACTAAACCACTACACCTTCTTACTCCAGGACCTAAAGGTCTCTTATACCATAAACAAAAGCTGTATACACCCCCAAAACTGCGCTCCGAAGTCATGCAGTCTGTCCATGACAACCCCCTTTCAGGACATTTAGGCATCCAAAAAACATTGGATCTTATACAACGCACATTCTGGTGGCCGTCTATAACAACCAATGTTAATTGTTATGCCACTGATTGTTCCCTCTGTTCCAGTACTAAACCCTCTAGGCTGAGACCAGTTGGACTACTTCAACCTTACCCTGTGTCGAGCAGATCAGGGACTGACTTATCAATGGATTTCATTGTAACTCTTCCAAAATCCTCCTCATATACCGGAGTAATGGTAGTGGTGGATGTATTTTCAAAAATGGCACCCTTCATTCCCTTTGCTTCTCTTCCCACAGCTCTTCGCACTTATTCATCAAGGAAGTTGTACGTCTGCATGGACTCCCAAGTGGTATACTGACGGACAGAGGTTCTCAGTTCACCTCCAGATTTTGGAGGGAGTTATGTAAACGTTTACACATCATGCAAAAACTAACCACCTCATATCACCCACAAACGGAGCGAACTAATCAATGGCTTGAACAATATCTACGTTGCTTCTGTTCACACCAACAGGATACCTGGGCTTCATTTCTCCGGCTTGCAGAATTCTCCTACAACAATACCATCAATTCTTCAACTAAACATAGTCCATTCTTCATCAACTACGGAATGCATCCTCGTTTCCATTACTACCCTAGGATTGAGTCTTCTTGTCCCCATGTCAATGACACGATGAACGACATAACACAAGCTTTCTCCACTATTGAACACAATATCAAACAAGCACAAGCAACCTATAAAAGGCATTATGACCTCCGCCATAGGATCCAACCAGTTTATGAGATTGGACAAAAGGTTTGGCTTTCCACAAAAAACCTCAAGCTGCAAGTACCTTCTCGGAAACTAGGTAAACTGTACATCGGTCCGTTTCCCATAGTAGCTCTACCTAATCCAGTAAGTCATTTTACTTCTACCCACCTCATTCAGAATTAATCCGACCTTCCATGTCAGTTTGGTTAAACCCTGTTCCTCGTCCACTGTCACATCTCCTGACCCTGTGGTTCTGCCTTCAGACCCTGAGTTCGAGATTCAAAGTATCCTGGATTCTAGGCTTCGTAATGGACAATTGGAATACCTCATCCATTGGCTCGGCTTTGATACTGCAGATGATTCCTGGGAACCAGCTACGAACCTGTCGGCCCCTAGGTTGGTCTCTCTCTTCCATAGAAGGCATCCCGATAGGCTGGCTCCTTGAAACCTCTTTGACGTTTCCTTTTGGGGGGACTATGTCATGAGCCATACCCTCTATTACTATTTGGTTGTGTGCCACTTTAAGGAATTGACTTATAGGGCTATATAAGCCCCTCCTTACTTCTAAACAATGCTGATTCAATTTGTTTTGCATCCCTGTGAACCTCTAGGCTTTATGTCTGTTCCTTCCAGCCTATTCATTCTAATTACTAACTAGCTCTCTGACTGAGCTTACCCTTATTACTTTTGCCAAACCACACCTCTTCCCTGTCAAAGACGTCTTTCTCCTCCGGTTCTGTGACGTCATCAGCTGGGGACGCCCGGCTCACAAGACACAGCCTGCGTTACTCACGCTAACCATTGCCGCTCTGACCTCCTCTGAAATTGCGACCTCAGCTCTTAGACACTCCGGGAAGAAAACATAGTGCTGCCAAGGTTAATTCACATCAAGCTGACAGGTCGTATAAGCGTACTTATCTTAAAGTATTTGCTGATTGTATATCTAGGAACACTGATACAGACTTATTTGCCAGCACATATCTGTTAAAAGTATCTGCTAATTGCTTTCAGTGTAAAAGTCCTGCCTGCAGCTCTGTTACTTACTTTCTATTGCACTCATTAAGTGTATACTGAAGGTCTTCTTGCCTGGCCTGACATTGTTTAATATTGTGTGTATGTTAAATGTGGTCATACCATGGCAAAATAAAACACAATATCAACACCTGCAACTGTTAGTTGTTGTTGGAATTGTGTCACATATATAAAATTACTCCTACTTTGTCTGGTCCTTCAGGGGTTTTATATATTGATACTCAGACTTCAGTGTTTGCTATAATTACTGTTAGGGAATTGTAACAGATAGTGAGCAATATAAACTAAACCCTTACAATCCGAGGGCTGTTATTATAATTATCTTTACAATTATTAGCTGTCTGCTTAGCTGAAATGTCTTAGGAGAATAGTAAGGAATACATTTTACAACATTGGTAAGCAAATTAAAAAAACGGAGAGACAGAGCTTCTCCAAAGGACCCCTGACGCACGTTTCACAAAAACGCTTTCTCAGAGGGGGTGCGGGCTGCCACTGTTGAGAAATATTTTTGAGTCCACTAATCCATCCTCACATTGTGATTGGAACAACACTAATTGAAATTACATTGTCAATCTATCTATGTCAATCAAAGTAAACGGCCAATAAAGAATATCTGCTGTCCATGATGTTTACGTCAGCATCAGTATAGTAGAAGGACATATCAGTATCAAGTGACGTGTCAGGGACTTATACAATTAGATGATCATGTTTACCTTCTGTCACTAACTCTGTGACTTGGTAATAGTTATATACTTTATTGCAATAGTAAATTTAGGCATAAAGACTCTGTATAGTTAATGTATTTAAATAAAAGCTACAAAGGTGTATTTAAAGATTGATATGCGTATCATTCATCATAAATAATGAAATATATTATGTTGTAATTGGATGAGGATTAATATCGCTTATTACTGTTTGGATTCTGTACGTTTCATATCAATCTAAGAAATGTATTGTTCATGAGGCATCAGTATAGTTAACAAAAACTGATCAATGCTAAGTGACATGTCAAAGAGTAATATACAAGGATGGTCAGGTTTACCGTCCATTTATATATCCATGACTTCGGTAACGGTTGTATACTCTGTAGTAATGTTAAATTTATACATGATTGTACACAGACATAAGGGATATTATAATTATGTGATGAAATATAAGCATAAATATATACTGTACGTTAATCCCAAATAGTCAAATATGTCAAAAAAATTATAAAAAAAACATGCGTATACTTAAAGGTCAGTAAATATACGATTCGTCCCAAATAAACAATATATCATATATGGATTACCACACGTGATTTAATCATGAATCTTCTTAAGTATATTAAGACTCAATAGTACATTCAGAGTTATTACAAAGGAATAACTGTTGTTCATCTGTACCGTGCCAGATTATAAATTCAGTGATAATAATATACCATGTTAGAATAGATAACAGAGTCATTATTAAGAACAGACTGGTGAGACATGATGGTAATATGTTATCATCAATGACACAGTCATTATTAACTCAAATGTGAGGTCATGTATGAATGGCAAGGTTTCCATGTTCCAATACAGTCTACCTGATGATGATTGCAGACAGTAAAAGCAATATCACAACATTGATTACACAATCTTCATTGTATATAATGATCAGGGGTATAACAATAAGAAGGGCTGACTACAAGCTCAATGGATTATCTATTAATGATATCCAGGATATCTAATAGCAGTATGAAAATATATATAAGTGAGAGGGTAATGAATGTGAAACAAACACAAAAACATAATTTATGCTTACCTGATAAATTTATTTCTCTTGTAGTGTATTCAGTCCACGGATCATCCATTACTTATGGGATATATTCCCTTCCCAACAGGAAGTTGCAAGAGGATCACCCCCAGCAGAGCTGCTATATAGCTCCTCCCCTCACATGTCATATCCAGTCATTCGACCGAAACAAGACAAGAAAGGAGAAACCATAGGGTGCAGTGGTGACTGAAGTTTTAATTAAAATTTAGATCTGCCTTAAAAAGACAGGGCGGGCCGTGGACTGAATACACTACAAGAGAAATAAATTTATCAGGTAAGCATAAATTATGTTTTCTCTTGTTAAGTGTATTCAGTCCACGGATCATCCATTACTTATGGGATACCAATACCAAAGCTAAAGTACACGGATGATGGGAGGGACAAGGCAGGAACTTAAACGGAAGGAACCACTGCCTGTAGAACCTTTCTCCCAAAAACAGCCTCCAAAGAAGCAAAAGTGTCAAATTTGTAAAATTTTGAAAAGGTGTGAAGCGAAGACCAAGTCGCAGCCTTGCAAATCTGTTCAACAGAGGCCTCATTCTTAAAGGCCCAGGTGGAAGCCACAGCTCTAGTGGAATGAGCTGTAATTCTTTCAGGAGGCTGCTGTCCAGCAGTCTCATAGGCTAAACGTATTATGCTACGAAGCCAAAAGGAAAGAGAGGTTGTCGAAGCTTTTTGACCTCTCCTCTGTCCAGAGTAAACGACAAACAGGGAAGAAGTTTGACGAAAATCTTTAGTTGCCTGTAAATAGAACTTCAGGGCACGGACTACGTCTAGATTATGCAAAAGTCGTTCCTTCTTTGAAGAAGGATTAGGACATAATGATGGAACAACAATCTCCTGATTGATATTCCTGTTAGAAACTACCTTAGGTAAAAACCCAGGTTTAATACGCAGAACTACCTTGTCTGAATGGAAAATCAGATAAGGAGAATCACAATGTAAGGCAGATAACTCTGAGACTCTTCGAGTCGAGGAAATAGCCATCAAAAACAAAACTTTCCAAGATAAAAGCTTAATATCAATGGAATGAAGGGGTTCAAACGGAACCCCTTGAAGAACTTTAAGAACCAAGTTTAAGCTCCACGGAGGAGCAACAGTCTTAAACACAGGCTTAATCCTCGCCAAAGCCTGACAAAAAGCCTGGACGTCTGGAACTTCTGCCAGACGCTTGTGTAAGAGAATAGACAGAGCAGAAATCTGTCCCTTTAACGAACTAGCAGATAAGCCCTTTTCTAAACCCTCTTGTAGAAAGGACAATATCCTGGGAATCCTAACCTTACTCCATGAGTAACTCTTGGATTCGCACCAATATAAATATTTACGCCATATCTTATGGTAGATTTTTCTGGTAACAGGCTTCCGTGCCTGTATTAAGGTATCAATAACTGACTCCGAGAAGCCACGCTTTGACAGGATCAAGCGTTCAATCTCCATGCAGTCAGCCTCAGAGAAATTAGATTTGGATGGTTGAAGGGACCTTGTATTAGAAGGTCCTGCCTCAGAGGCAGAGACCATGGTGGACAGGACGACATGTCCACTAGGTCTGCATACCAGGTCCTGCGTGGCCACGCAGGCGCTATCAGAATCACTGATGCTCTCTCCTGTTTGATCTTGGCAACCAGTCGAGGAAGCAGCGGAAACGGTGGAAACACATAAGCCATGTTGAAAACCCAAGGGGCTGCTAGAGCATCTATCAGCGCCGCTCCCGGGTCCCTGGACCTGGATCCGTAACGAGGAAGCTTGGCGTTCTGGCGAGACGCCATGAGATCCAGTTCTGGTTTGCCCCAACGATGAACCAGCTGAACGAACACCTCCGGATGAAGTTCCCACTCCCCCGGATGAAAAGTCTGGCGACTTAGAAAGTCCGCCTCCCAGTTCTCCACGCCTGGGATGTAAATCGCTGACAGGTGGCAAGAGTGAGACTCTGCCCAGCGAATTATCCTTGAGACTTCTAACATCGCTAGGGAACTCCTGGTTCCCCCTTGATGGTTGATGTAAGCCACAGTCGTGATGTTGTCCGACTGAAATCTGATGAACCTCAGTGTTGCTAACTGAGGCCAAGCTAGAAGAGCATTGAATATTGCTCTTAACTCCAGAATATTTATTGGGAGGAGTTTCTCCTCCTGAGTCCACGATCCCTGAGCCTTCAGGGAGTTCCAGACTGCGCCCCAACCTAGAAGGCTGGCATCTGTTGTTACAATCGTCCAATCTGGCCTGCGAAAGGTCATACCCTTGGACAGATGGACCCGAGAAACCCACCAGAGAAGAGAATCTCTGGTCTCTTGATCCAGATTTAGTAGAGGGGACAAATCTGAGTAATCCCCATTCCACTGACTTAGCATGCATAATTGCAGCGGTCTGAGATGCAGGCGCGCAAATGGCACTATGTCCATTGCCGCTACCATTAAGCCGATTACTTCCATGCACTGAGCCACTGACGGGTGTGGAATGGAATGAAGGACACGGCAAGCATTTAGAAGTTTTGATAACCTGGACTCCGTCAGGTAAATTTTCATCTCTACAGAATCTATAAGAGTCCCTAGGAAGGAGACTCTTGTGAGTGGTAATAGAGAACTCTCCACGTTCACCTTCCACCCATGCGACCTCAGAAATGCCCGAACCATCTCTGTATGAGACTTGGCAATTTGAAAACTTGACGCCTGTATCAGAATGTCGTCTAGATACGGAGCTACCGCTATGCCTCGCGGTCTTAGAACCGCCAGAAGTGAGCCCAGAACCTTTGTAAAAATTCTCGGGGCCGTAGCTAACCCGAAGGGAAGAGCTACAAACTGGTAATGCCTGTCTAGAAAGGCAAATCTTAGGTACCGATAATGATCTTTGTGAATCGGTATGTGAAGGTAGGCATCCTTTAAGTCCACTGTGGTCATGTACTGACCCTCTTGGATCGTGGGTAGGATGGTTCGAATAGTTTCCATTTTGAATGATGGAACTCTTAGGAATTTGTTTAAGATCTTTAGATCCAAGATTGGTCTGAAGGTTCCCTCTTTCTTGGGGACCACAAACAGATTTGAGTAAAATCCTTGCCCTTGTTCCGTCTGCGGGACAGGGTGGATCACCCCCATTACTAGGAGGTCTTGTACACAGCGTAGGAATGCCTTTTTCTTTATCTGGTTTTCTGATAACCTTGATAGATGGAATCTCCCTCGAGGAGGAGAAGCTTTGAAGTCCAGAAGATATCCCTGAGATATGATCTCCAACGCCCAGGGATCCTGGACATCCCTTGCCCACGCCTGGGCGAAGAGAGAAAGTCTGCCCCCCACTAGATCCGTTTCCGGATAGGGGGCCATCCCTTCATGCTGTCTTAGGGGCAGTAGTAGGTTTTCTGGCCTGCTTGCCCTTGTTCCAGGCCTGTCTGTAACGAGCAATAGTTCCTTCCTGTTTTGGAGCGGAGGAAGTTGATGCTGCTCCTGCCTTGAAGTTTCGAAAGGCACGAAAATTAGACTGTTTGGCCTTTGATTTGGCCCTGTCCTGAGGAAGAGTATGACCCTTACCTCCAGTAATGTCAGCGATAATTTCTTTCAAACCGGGCCCGAATAAGGTCTGCCCCTTGAAAGGAATATTAAGCAATTTAGATTTAGAAGTCACGTCAGCTGACCAGGATTTAAGCCATAGCGCTCTGCGCACCTGGATGGCGAATCCGGAGTTCTTAGCCGTTAGTTTAGTTAAATGTACAATGGCATCAGAAACTAATGCATTAGCTAGCTTAAGTGCTTTAAGCTTGTCCATAATTTCATCCAATGGAGCAGTGTGAATGGCCTCTTCTAGAGACTCAAACCAGAAAGCCGCAGCAGCAGTTACAGGCGCAATGCATGCAAGGGGCTGTAAGATAAAACCTTGTTGAACAAACATTTTCTTAAGGTAACCTTCTAGTTTTTTATCCATTGGATCCGAAAAAGCACAACTATCCTCCACCGGGATAGTGGTACGCTTTGCTAAAGTAGAAACTGCTCCCTCCACTTTAGGAACCGTCTGCCATAAGTTCCGTGTAGTGGCGTCTATTGGAAACATTTTCCTAAATATAGGAGGTGGGGAAAAGGGCACACCGGGTCTATCCCACTCCTTGCTAATAATTTCTGTAAGCCTTTTAGGAATATGAAAAACGTCAGTACACACCGGCACCGCATAGTATCTATCCAGACTACATAATTTCTCTGGAATTGCAACTGTGTTACAGTCATTCAGAGCCGCTAAAACCTCCCCTAGCAACACACGGAGGTTCTCAAGCTTAAATTTAAAATTAGAGATCTCTGAATCCGGTTTCCCTGGATCAGATCCGTCACCCACAGAATGAAGCTCTCCGTCCTCATGTTCTGCAAACTGTGACGCAGTATCGGACATGGCTCTCACAGCACCGGCGCGCTCTGTCCTTATCCCAGAGCTATCGCGCTTGCCTCTTAATTCTGGAAATTTAGATAATACTTCTGTCAGGGTATTATTCATAATAGTAGCCATGTCCTAAAGTGATTGCTATGGGTGTCTCTGATGTACTTGGCGCCACAATATCACGCGCCTCCTGAGCGGGAGGCGAAGGTACTGACACGTGAGGAGAGTTAGACGGCGTTGTCTGGTGATAATTCTTTAACAGATAAAGACTGACCTTTATTATTTAAAGTGAAATCAATACATTTAGTACACATATTTCTATGGGGCTCCACACTGGCCTTCAAACATAGTGAACAAACAGATTCATCTGTGTCAGACATGTTTAAACAGACTAGCAATGAGACTAGCAAGCTTGGAAAACACTTTAAAATAAATTTACAAGCAATATAAAAAACGCTACTGCGCCTTTAAGAAGCACACAAAAATTTTTTGTCTCAGTTGAAATAACAATGAACCAAATCAGTTATAGCAACCAAATTTTCACAGTAAATGTATTAAGTTAGCAGAGCATTGCACCCACTTGCAAATGGATGATTAACCCCTTAACGACCGAGGACGTGCAGGGTAGTCCTCTTAAAAAAGTCACTTAACGACCAAGAACGTACCCTGCATGTCCTCGGTTTGGAAAGCAGCTGGAAGCGATCCTGATCACTTCCAGCTGCTTTCCGGTTATTGCAGGATGCCTCGATATCGAGGCATCCTGCAATAACAATTTTTGCCCCTCCGGTGCAGAGAGAGCCACTCTGTGGCCCTCTCTGCACCGGACATCGATGGCCGCATTCGTTGGTGGGTGGGAGCGTAAATGGGAGGTGGGTGGGCGGCCATCGATGGCTTCTTAGTCAGAGAGGGGGGCGGGATCGGGGGCGGGATCGCCGGGGGCGCGCACGGGCGCGCGCGCGTGCACAGGGGGCGGCGGGAGGGTGCGTGCACGGGGAGGGAGCGGGTGGGAACCGCTTACACTACAGAAACTTTTGTACAAAATAATAAAAAAAAAAACGTAATGGAACTCATCTAAGGGATCTGGGAGGGGGTGGGGGATTGATCTGGGGGGGGGAGCTACACTACAGAAAAAACTAAAATAAATTTTAAAAAAACATTTTTATATGCAAACTGGGTACTGGCAGACAGCTGCCAGTACCCAAGATGGCCCCCAATAAGGCAGTGGGGGGGGGGGGGGGTAGAGAGCTGTTTTGGGGGGGATCAGAGAGGTTGGGGGCTAAGGGGGGGATCCTACATAGCAGCATATGTAAATATGCTTAAAAAAAAAAAGTAAAAAAAAAAACCTTTTATTTTAGTACTGGCAGACTTTCTGCCAGTACTTAAGATGGCGGGGACAATTGTGGGGTGGGGGAGGGAAGAGAGCTCTATGGGAGGGATCAGGGGGTCTGATGTGTCAGGTGAGAAGCTGATCTCTACACTAAAGCTAAAATTAACCCTGCAAGCTCCCTACAAGCTACCTAATTAACCCCTTCACTGCTGGGCATAATTCACGTTTTGTGCGCAGTGGCATTTAGCGGCCTTTTAATTACCAAAAAGCAACACCAAAGCCATATATGTCTGCTATTTCTGAACAAAGGGGATCCCAGAGAATCATTTACAACCATTTGTACCATAATTGCACAAGTTGTTTCTAAATAATTTCAGTGAGAAACCTAAAGTTTGTGAAAAAGTTGACTATTTTTTTTAATTTAATCGTATTTGGCGGTGAAATGGTGGCCTGAAATATACCAAAATGGGCCTAGATCAATACTTGGGGTTGTCTACTACACTACACTAAAGCTAAAATTAACCCTACAAGCTCCCTACAAGTTCCCTAATTAACCCCTGCACTGCTGAGCATAATACACTTGTGGTGTGCAGCAGCATTTAGCGGACTTCTAATTACTTAAAAACAATGCCAAAGCGATATATGTCTGCTATTTCTGAACAAAGGGGATCCCAGAGAAGCATTTACAACCATTTGTGCCATAATTGCACAAAATGTTTGTTAATGATTTCAGTGAGAAACCTAAAATTTGGAAAAATTTTACTTTTTTTTTTTTTTTGATCGCATTTGGCGGTGAAATGGTGGCATGAAATATACCAAAATGGGCCTAGATCAATACTTTGGGATGTCTTCTAAAAAAATATATATACATGTCAAGGGATATTCAGGGATTCCTGAAAGATATCAGTGTTCCAATGTAACTAGCGCTAATTTTGAAAAAAAGTGGTTTGGAAATAGCAAAGTGCTACTTATATTTATGGCCCTATAACTTGCAAAAAAAGCAAAGAACATGTAAACATTGGGTATTTATAAACTCTGGACAAAATTTAGAAACTATTTAGCATGGGTGTTTTTTGGTGGTTGTAGACATATTTTGGGGGTCAAAGTTAGAAAAAGTGTGTTTTTTTCCATTTTTTCCTCATATGTTATCATTTTTTTTATAGTAAATTATAAGATATGATGAAAATAATGGTATCTTTAGAAAGTCCATTTAATGGCGAAAAAAACGGTATATAATATGTGTGGGTACAGTAAATGAGTAAGAGGGAAATTACAGCTAAACACAAAGACCGCAAAAATGTAAAAATAGCCTTGGTCCCAAACGGACAGAAAATGGAAAAGTGCTGTGGTCATTAAGGGGTTAATACCCAAAACGGATAATCAATAGAGAAAAACATAATTTATGCTTACCTGATAAATTCCTTTCTCCTGTAGTGTAGTCAGTCCACGGGTCATCCATTACTTATTGAATATATCTCTTCCTAACAGGAAACTGCAAGAGAATTACCCAGCAGAGCTGCTATATAGCTCCTCCCCTCACATATCATACTCAGTCATTCGACCAAAGCAGACGAGAAAGGAGGAACCATAGGGTACAGTGGTGACTGGAGTTTAATTAAAATTTAGACCTGCCGTAAAAACAGGGCGGGCCGTGGACTGACTACACTACAGGAGAAAGGAATTTATCAGGTAAGCATAAATTATGTTTTCTCCTGTTAAGTGTAGTCAGTCCACGGGTCATCCATTACTTATGGAATACCAATACCAAAGCTAAAGTACACGGATGAAGGGAGGGACAAGGCAGGAACATTAAACAGAAGGAACCACTGCCTGAAGTACCTTTCTCCCAAAAATAGCCTCCGACGAAGCAAAAGTGTCAAATTTGTAAAATTTTGAAAAAGTGTGAAGCGAAGACCAAGTCGCAGCCTTGCAAATCTGTTCAACAGAGGCCTCATTTTTAAAGGCCCAGGTGGAAGCCACAGCTCTAGTAGAATGAGCTGTAATCCTTTCAGGAGGCTGCTGTCCAGCAGTCTCATAGGCTAAGCGTATTATGCTACGAAGCCAAAAAGAGAGAGAGGTAGCCGAAGCCTTTTGACCTCTCCTCTGTCCAGAGTAAACGACAAACAGGGAAGAAGTTTGACGAAAATCCTTAGTTGCCTGCAAATAGAATTTCAGGGCACGGACTACGTCCAGATTATGCAAAAGTCGTTCCTTCTTTGAAGAAGGGTTAGGACACAGAGATGGAACAACAATCTCTTGATTGATATTCCTGTTAGTAACTACCTTAGGTAAGAACCCAGGTTTAGTACGCAGGACTACCTTGTCTGAATGAAAAATCAGATAAGGAGAATCACAATGTAAGGCAGATAACTCTGAGACTCTTCGAGCCGAGGAAATAGCCATCAAAAACAGAACTTTCCAAGATAACAGCTTGATATCAATGGAATGAAGGGGTTCAAATGGAACGCCTTGAAGAACATTAAGAACTAAGTTTAAGCTCCACGGCGGAGCAACAGACTTAAACACAGGCTTAATCCAAGTTAAAGCCTGACAGAAAGCCTGAACGTCTGGAACTTCAGCCAGACGTTTGTGTAGAAGAATAGACAGAGCAGAAATCTGTCCCTTTAACGAACTAGTAGATAAGCCCTTTTCTAAACCCTCTTGTAGAAAGGACAATATCCTAGGAATCCTAACCTTACTCCATGAGTAACTCTTGGATTCGCACCAATGTAAATATTTACGCCATATCTTATGGTAAATTTTTCTGGTAACAGGCTTCCTAGCCTGTATTAAGGTATCAATAACTGACTCCGAGAAGCCACGCTTTGATAGAATCAAGCGTTCAATCTCCATGCAGTCAGCCTCAGAGAAATTAGATTTGGATGTTTGAAAGGACCCTGAATTAGAAGGTCCTGTCTCAGAGGCAGAGACCACGGTGGACAGGACGACATGTCCACTAGGTCTGCATACCAGGTCCTGCGTGGCCACGCAGGCGCTATCAGAATCACTGAAGCTCTCTCCTGTTTGATCAAACAAACGAGGAAGCATCGGGAATGGTGGAAACACATAAGCCATGTTGAAGACCCAAGGGGCTGTCAGAGCATCTATCAGCACCGCTCCCGGGTCCCTGGACCTGGATCCGTAACAAGGAAGCTTGGCGTTCTGACGAGACGCCATGAGATCCAGATCTGGTTTGCCCCAACGACGAATCAGTTGAGCAAAGACCTCCGGATGAAGCTCCCACTCCCCCGGATGAAAAGTCTGGCGACTTAGAAAATCCGCCTCCCAGTTCTCCACGCCTGGGATGTAGATCGCTGACAGGTGGCAAGAGTGAGACTCTGCCCAGTGAATTATCTTTGAGACTTCCAACATCGCTAGGGAACTTCTGGTTCCCCCTTGATGGTTGATGTAAGCCACAGTCGTGATGTTGTCCGACTGAAATCTGATGAACCTCAGAGTTGCTAACTGAGGCCAAGCTAGGAGAGCATTGAATATTGCTCTTAACTCCAGAATATTTATTGGGAGGAGTTTCTCCTCCTGAGTCCATAATCCCTGAGCTTTCAGGGAATTCCAGACTGCTCCCCAGCCTAGAAGGCTGGCGTCTGTTGTTACAATCGTCCAATCTGGCCTGCGAAAGGTCATCCCCTTGGACAGATGTGGCCGAGAAAGCCACCACAGAAGAGAATCTCTGGTCTCTTGGTCCAGATTTAGTAGGGGGGACAAATCTGAGTAATCCCCGTTCCACTGACTTAGCATGCACAATTGCAGCGGTCTGAGATGCAGGCACGCAAATGGTACTATGTCCATTGCCGCTACCATTAAGCCGATTACTTCCATGCACTGAGCTACTGACGGGTGTGGAATGGAGTGAAGGACACGGCAAGCATTTAGAAGTTTTAATAACCTGGCCTCTGTCAGGTAAATTTTCATCTCTACAGAATCTATAAGAGTCCCTAGAAAGGGAACTCTTGTAAGTGGTAACAGAGAACTCTTTTCCACGTTCACCTTCCACCCATGCGACCTCAGAAATGCCAGAACTATCTCTGTATGAGACTTGGCAGTTTGAAAACTTGACGCTTGTATCAGAATGTCGTCTAGGTACGGAGTCACCGCTATGCCTCGCGGTCTTAGTACCGCCAGAAGTGATCCTAGAATTTTTGTAAAGATTCTTGGAGCCGTAGCTAATCCGAAGGGAAGAGCTACAAACTGGTAATGCCTGTCTAGGAAGGCAAATCTCAGATACCGGTAATGGTCCTTGTGAATCGGTATGTGAAGGTAGGCATCCTTTAGATCCACTGTGGTCATGTACTGACCCTCTTGGATCATGGGAAGGATGGTTCGAATAGTTTCCATTTTGAATGATGGAACTCTTAGAAATTTGTTTAGGATTTTTAAGTCCAAGATTGGCCTGAAGGTTCCCTCTTTCTTGGGAACCACAAATAGGTTTGAATAGAATCCTTGCCCGTGTTCCGTCCGCGGAACTGGGTGGATTACCCCCATTAGTAAGAGGTCTTGTACACAGCGTAGAAACGCCTCTTTCTTTATTTGGTTTGCTGATAACCTTGAAAGATGAAATCTCCCCCGTGGAGGAGAAGTTTTGAAGTCCAGGAGATATCCCTGAGATATGATCTCCAACGCCCAGGGATCCTGGACATCTCTTGCCCAAGCCTGAGCGAAGAGAGAAAGTCTGCCCCCCACTAGATCCGTTTCCGGATAGGGGGCCCTCTCTTCATGCTGTTTTGGGGGCAGCAGCAGGTTTCTTGGCCTGCTTGCCCCTGTTCCAGGACTGGTTAACTTTCCAGCCCTGTCTGTAACGAGCAACAGCTCCTTCCTGTTTTGGAGCGGAGGAAGTTGATGCTGCTCCTGCCTTGAAGTTAGAAAGGCACGAAAATTAGACTGTTTGGCCTTTGATTTGGCCCTGTCCTGAGGTAGAGCATGGCCCTTACCTCCCGTAATGTCAGCAATAATTTCTTTCAAGCCGGGCCCGAATAAGGTCTGCCCCTTGAAAGGAATATTAAGCAATTTAGATTTAGAAGTCACGTCAGCTGACCAGGATTTAAGCCATAGCGCTCTGCGCGCTTGGATGGCGAATCCGGAGTTCTTAGCCGTAAGTTTGGTTAAATGCACAACGGCATCAGAAACAAATGCGTTAGCTAGCTTAAGCGTCTTAAGCTTGTTGATTATTTCATCCAATGGAGCTGAGCGAATGGCCTCTTCCAGAGACTCAAACCAGAATGCTGCCGCAGCAGTGACAGGTGCAATGCATGCGAGGGGCTGTAAAATAAAACCTTGTTGAACAAACATTTTCTTAAGGTAACCCTCTAATTTTTTATCCATTGGATCTGAAAAGGCACAACTATCCTCCACCGGGATAGTGGTACGCTTAGCTAAAGTAGAAACTGCTCCCTCCACCTTAGGGACCGTCTGCCATAAGTCTCGTGTGGTTGCGTCAATAGGAAACATTTTCCTAAATATGGGAGGAGGGGTAAAAGGCACACCCGGTCTATCCCACTCCTTGCTAATAATCTCTGTAAGCCTTTTTGGTATAGGAAATACGTCAGTACACACCGGTACCGCATAGTATCTATCCAACCTACATAATTTCTCTGGAATTGCAACCGTGTTACAATCATTCAGAGCCGCTAATACCTCCCCTAGCAATGTGCAGAGGTTCTCTAGCTTAAATTTAAAATTGGAAATCTCTGAATCCAGTCTCCCTGGATCAGATCCGTCACCCACAGAATGAAGCTCTCCGTCCTCACGTTCTGCAAACTGTGACGCAGTATCTGACATGGCTCTCATCCGCGCGCTCTATCCTTAACCCAGAGCTATCGCGCTTGCCTCTTAATTCTGGCAACTTAGATAATACTTCTGTCATAACAGTAGCCATGTCTTGCAAAGTGATTTGTAAGGGCCTCCCTGATGTACTTGGCGCCACAAAATCACGTACCTCCTGAGCGGGAGGCGAAGGTACTGACACGTGAGGAGAGTTAGTCGGCATAACTTCCCCCTCGTCGTCTGGTGATAATTTCTTTACATGTAAAGATTGACTTTTATTTAAAGTAGCATCAATGCAATTAGTACACAAATTTCTATTGGGCTCCACATTGGCCTTTAAACATAGTGAACAAAGAGATTCATCTGAGTCAGACATGTTTAAACAAACTAGCAATGAGACTAGCAAACTTGGAAATACTTTTCAAAATTAATTTACAAGCAATATAAAAAACGTTATTGTGCCTTTAAGAAGCACAGAAAAACTGACACAGTTGAAATAACAATGACCAAAATAGTTATAGCAACCAAATTTTCACAGTAAATGTATTAAGTTAGCAAAGGATTGCACCCACCAGCAAATGGATGATTAACCCCTTAGTACCCAAAAACGGATAACAATTATATAATTAACGTTTTTCTCACAGTCAAATACACTGTCACAGGACTGCTGAGCCTGATTACCTTCCTCAAAATGGATTTTGAAGACCCCTGAGCTCTCTAGAGACGATCTGGATTATGGAGGATGAAGTAGACAGATTGTGACTGAATTTTTACTGCGCAAAAAAGCGCTAAAATAGGCCCCTCCCACTCATATTACAACAGTGGGGAAGCTCAGAAACTGTTTCTATGCAGAAAACAAAAATGGCCATGTGGTAAAAATCATGCCCTAATAAGTTTTATCACCAAGTACCTCACAAAAACGATTAACAAGCCAGTAAACGTTTTAAACATACATTTGAAAGTTATGTATTATTATTAATAAGCCTGCTACCAGTCGTTTTTACTGCAGTTAAGGGTCATACATTATTTCAGTATTAACAGTATTTTCAGAGTCAATTCCATTCCTTAGAAAAATACATTCAGTGTACACACACACACACACACATCAGCCTGATACCAGTCGCTATCACTGCATTTAAGGCTGAACTTACTTTACATTGGTATCAGCAGTATTTTCTCAGTCAATTCCATTCCTCAGAAAATAAATTACTGCACATACCTCATTTGCTGCAGGGGAGCCCTGCATGCTATTCCCCTTCTCTGAAGTTACCTCACTCCTCAGATGAGAAACAGCCAGTGGATCTTAGTTACGTCTGCTAAGACCATAGAAAAAAACCCAGGCAGATTCTTCTTCTAATTCTCAACATCAATGCAATAAAGAAGCAGTGCTTACCCATCTTCTTGCAGACAATGCCACACAGCGTTGTTTCAGCGTTTCTTCGGCGTGTACACACTTGTGCCCCCCCTTCACCGCTGACGTCAGAATCCAGGAGCCATACAGGAGGAGTCTCCGCCCAAGACGTCCGACAAGCAGCAGCCAACACAAAAACAATTAGTACGGCTGCACCAGAAAAGCTGACGAGGAGAACTTCAAAATATGGTAAAAAGGATTTATTGGGCAAAAGTATAAAATCAAAAATATACTGACATAGTCACCATCAAGTGAAAAATAACTCACTCCCGGACCGGAGTGAGTAGAGAGTAGCAAAAAAGAAACAGTATACGCGTTTCGTGCGGGACTACCGCACTTGATCACTACATATCTAATAAATCCTAATGCTACTCTTAAATAGCCTCAAGCAATCTAATTAGTACAGCTTCCTGTTAACTCCTAAGTGGCTATTACTAAAACCTGACACACAAAATTGAATAAGCTATACCTTAATAGCAGAAATGTGATAAACATTCTAAGCACAAATTTAAACACCATTTTAAACACAATATTATTTTAAAGAGGATATTATTAGCTAGTCACATAAATGCAAGAGTGAAACCCACACAAGCATTCATGTGAAAGCATTTATGTGAAAGCAGGGACAATAAGTAACAGGTACTTGAAAAATAACATGATTTAGATAAATTTAAATCAAACCAATTTAAACAAATAAATTTACATCTGTTTCAATATTTAATCCCTCTGGTGATCTAGTTTGTAGATAAAAGATCCACTTCACTTCTTTCTTACATAGGGCATAATCCCTATCACCACCTCTTTTTGTCCAGGGTACATGATCAATAGCTTGAAAAAGAGCCAATGAGGAATCCCCATTATGTTCAAATTTAAAATGCGAAGCTACCGATGTGAACACATCAGGGTCATCAATGTCCCTGATATGTTCAAGGCCCTATCTTTGAGAGCCCTCGCTACCGATGTGAACACATCAGGGTCATCAATGTCCCTGATATGTTCAAGGGCCCTATCTTTGAGAGCCCTGCTACCGATGTGAACACATCAGGGTCATCAATGTCCCTGATATGTTCAAGGGCCCTATCTTTGAGAGCCCTGCTACCGATGTGAACACATCAGGGTCATCAATGTTCCTGTTACTTATTGTCCCTGCTTTCACATAAATGCTTTCACATGAATGCTTGTGTGGGTTTCACTCTTGCATTTATGTGACTAGCTAATAATATCCTCTTTAAAATAATATTGTGTTTAAAATAATATTGTGTTTAAAATGGTGTTTAAATTTGTGCTTAGAATGTTTATCACATTTCTGCTATTAAGGTATAGCTTATTCAATTTTGTGTGTCAGGTTTTAGTAATAGCCACTTAGGAGTTAACAGGAAGCTGTACTAATTAGATTGCTTCAGGCTATTTAAGAGTAGCATTAGGATTTGTTAGATATGTAGTGATCAAGTGCGGTAGTCCCGCATGAAACGCGTATACTGTTTCTTTTTTGCTACTCTCTACTCACTCCGGTCCGGGAGTGAGTTATTTTTCACTTGATGGTGACTATGTCAGTATATTTTTTATTTTATACTTTTGCCCAATAAATCCTTTTTTTTTTTTTTTTTTTTTAAACTTTTATTTATACCACAGGAGGGAGAAATAGGCACAAAGAAGTGGAAAAAACAATAACAGCATTGAAATGCAATACATACAAAAGAAAGTAAGTATATCTCAGCCTATACAGGACTCTGACCTTAGCATCATATAAAGAAAGTCCAATGATTGTGACTTAATAGTCCTGTATCCGGGTATCGTGGAGATCAAAGATCATGCCTCTTCTCCTCTCCTTTTTCTCTTTTCCATTAAATATTTACAATAAACAACAACAATAAACAAGGAAAAAGAAATCAAAAAGAAAAAGAAAAACTATAACAAGCAAAGAAAATAAATAAGAAAATAAAGAGAGAAGGGGGTATATGCCACCAGAACCTGTGGTATCCCCTACTTACCCGGAGCTCCCCCTGGTCCGCCAGCCGTATCTTGATATACTGGAGTAAGAGGTGTAAAAGGCAAATTATGGTGGAATGTACCTATCTATTGTGTGACTATGTTGGAAAAACACCATTTTCCCCTGAGGTTTTCCTTCAGAATGAATTCACTGCCTCTAAACGGATATAAGACACGTTCCCTGATAATGTCAGGCAGATGTAGTAGATAAGGTTCCCATTTCTTTATGTACTTAGCTATCCTTTGTTCAATATTCCCTTTAACATCCGCTTGTTCTATGAGCATCTGTGTGTGTAGCTTGGTGAGTAGTTGTTGAAAAGGTGGGGATGAACTGTCGGCCCAGTGTTGTAGGATCATTTGTTTTGCAGTCAAAATAGACACAGAAACAAAAGTATCATAGGGGTGGACATTATGTTCCGGAAGTAAAAACAGGACTCTTTGTGCCGAAAGGGAGACTCGAGTTTTTGTGACTTTAGATAGCCAGTAGGTTAGTTTGCCCCAGAACCATTGTAGCTTAGGGCAGTCCCAGAATAGGTGAATCCAGTCAGGACTCTTATAGTTACATTTAACACATACATCTTGTGCTCCTGGGATCCATTTGGCCCTGAGAGCTGGGGTAATGTAAGCTTGTTGCAGAATTTTGGTGTGCGTCTCCCTCAGGTTTGCTGATAATGTGATAGATCTAACTTCTGTTAAACTGTGTAGAAGCCGTTCGCCGTCAATCTGTATGATTCTACATCTGGACCACCTTGATGTCAGTTTTTGAGTGGTAAGGGTGTCAAAATGCTTGAGTACAAGGTTATATGTGTTTGCCAGCTTATAGGAACCCTGTTTAGCCAGTGAGCATAGTGCAGTCAAGTTATTGTTTTCTGTGTGTAGAAGACCATCAGTTTTTAATTGTGTGACATAGTGCCTACACTGTAGATATGCAAATCTATGTGTGTTTGGGAGCGAATATGTGTTTTGTAAATCTTGAAAGGAATGAACCGTAAGGGTTAGGGGGTTAAATAGTTGCCCGATTTTGGTGAGACCCTTTTCTTGCCATGTCCGAAACACTTCAGTAGTATATCCAGGCAAGAAAGAAAGATTACCCTGGATTGGGAGGAATTTGCTAGCATTAAATTGTATGCCCCATAACTTGCCCAGCTTGGCCCATGCTCTCAGTGGGTCTCTAAATAATATGTGGTGTTGGATTTTTGAGGGTAAAGAGTTAAGCCTGGCGTGTGGCAGGAAGGCTAGATGCATTGGATATACTAAGCTAGACTCTAAAGTAGGGGTTGTAAATTGTCCATTTCCAGTCAGCCAGTCCAGTACTATTTTCGTGAGAGTCGCCCAGTTATACCAGGCAATATTTGGAAGGCGTAATCCTCCCTTCTCATATGGCATGGCCAAAGTCATTCTATTTATTCTTTGTTTCTTACCTTGCCAGACGAATTGACCTAAAGCAGATTGGAGTGTTTTAATGTCTTTGTGAGTTAACAACAGGGGGAGCATTTGTAAGGGGTAGAGTATCTTAGGTAGGGCTATCATTTTAAAAAGATGTATTCTACCAGTCAATGATAGTGGAAGTCCGCTCCATCCTTGTAATGTGTCTCTAACAGTCTGGACCATCCTGCCTATGTTTAGGGGGTATAGTTTGGAGGGGTCAACGTGTATTTGTATACCCAGGTATTTAAACGTGCCCTCTGTCACTTTGAATCCGCTGTTTAATAGTGTGTTATGTGTAGTGTTTTTCAGCCAAGTTAACTCTGATTTGTCCCTATTAATTTTATAACCGGAAAATGATCCGAAACTGTCAATGATTTCAATAAGTTTAGGTATATTGGCCTCTGGGTTGCCTACAAACAAGAGGAGATCGTCAGCATAAAGCGAGAGGTGTTGTCTGGTTCCGTTTATCTCTAATCCCTCACTGTGCTGTCGGATGTAGCAAGCTAAGGGCTCTATGGCCAAGTCGAAGAGGAGGGGCGACAGGGGGCATCCCTGTCGAGTTCCCCTTTGTAGAGCAAAGGAAGGAGATAGCCTTCCATTGATAATCAGTGAGGCTTTAGGAGCTGCATATAACTTTTGGATGAGGTTAAAGAAGGCGCCCGTGACGCCAAACTGTGTCATGGAGGAGTACAGGTGGTCCCACTCAATTCTATCAAAAGCCTTTTCGGCGTCTAACGCCAAAAGGCAGGCATCTGGTAAGTTAGAGTCTGTGTCTGAGTGGGTACCATACCAATAATGGGCAGACACCGCTAGGGTCTTTCTTAGATTTACCACTGAGGAGCGTCCGGTAATGAATCCCGTTTGGTCTGAGTGCACCAACAGGGGTAGAACATTTGCCAGTCTGTTTGCTAGTATGGTCGTCAGTAATTTATAGTCGCTGTTAAGCAACGAAATGGGTCTGTAAGAAGGAGTGAGTGTGGGGTCTCTGTCCGGTTTGGGAATGATACAGATGTTAGCTTCAGTAAAACGACAATTAGGGCGGGTATTATGCAGTAGATATTCCGTGTATAGGGATGCTAATATGGGGCTAACCTCTTTCTCCAAAATCTTATAGTACTCTGCTGGCAGTCCATCAGGGCCTGCCGCTTTGTGTAGTTTGAGTCGCTTAATCCCCCTGGAAATTTCCTGTTGGGATATTGGGGCATTCAAATTTTCTCTTTGTTCATCTGTGAGGGTAGGGACTGCAAGGTCTCCCCAGAACTCACTTTTTCTTCCTGCATCTATGTGTTGTTGGGAGTATAGAGTTTGGTAATATTTAACAAATTCAGTCAAGATCTCCTCAGTCTGTGTTGTCAGTCCCGATTTCGTCCGAATAGCAGTAATAAATGACTTAGGGTTGTGGGCTTTGACCAGGTTGGCTAGCAGTTTACCCGCCTTGTTGCCATGTCTATAGAAGTGTCCTTGTCTGAAGATAGTGTGTCTACTGTCTTGTTGCTCTAAAAAGGTATCTCTAGTTCTTTTCAGGTCATAGTATGTTTGTCTCGTTATATAGGAAGGTTTAGAAAGGTAGTTATTGTATGCCTCTGTTAATCGCGTCAAGAGATCGCTGTCTGTCTGTCTGGAAAGTTTATTAGTATGCGCTACGAAGGCAGTAATATGACCCCTCAGGACTGCCTTAGAGGCGTGCCATAAGAGATCTAGATTATCTAAGTGTTCGTTATTATCTGATAGATAATGCGTCCATGCCTGCGTGAGACACTGACGAAAGCCTATATTATTATACAGGTGGGAGGGGAATCTCCAGGATTTACTTGGTTGTTTTTGCGTTACAGGTTGCAATTTTATATGTATCGGGGCATGATCCGATATCGTGACCTGACTTATTGTAGGTGAGTGGATCTGGGGTGACAGAGCAGCCGAGGTCAGGAAGAAGTCAATGCGTGATAAAGTACTATGTGACTTGGAAATGCAGGTATAGTCCCTCTGGTCTGGATTTTGTGTTCTCCATACGTCAGTCAGGCCTAGTGTTTCTTTGAATGTGTGTATTAGTCTAGTCTCCCTTTTATATCTGGATATGTCTTTATTGGTTGTAATCCCTAGGGAGGGGTCTCTAAACCTATCCAATGGCAGTGTTTGTGCTAAATTGAAATCTCCTCCAATTATTAGAAGTGAAGTGTTATGAGTAGCTAATTTCGCAAGCAAGGTGGTCCAGAATGTAGGACAATATGCATTAGGGCCATAAACATTGCATAGGATATAGGTGTTAGTTTGGATATGCATTGTTGTAATTAAGTATCTGCCTCCGCTGTCTGCCTCCGTGTCTGTAAAGGAGATTGGTAACCCTTTCCTAACCAGGATTGCCACTCCTCTCTTCCTACCCTCTGTTGGCGTGTAGAGAATTTGACCCACCCATCTAGATTTAAGTTTGTCATGTTCGTTAGCGGACAATCTGGTTTCCTGAATCAGTGCTATATCGGATCTAAGTGTGTTGAGGTGGTGAAGTATCATGCTCCTCTTCGCTGGGGAAGTTATCCCCCCCACATTCCAAGAGGTAACCTTATAATTTATTGCCATAGGGGTATACTTATAATGAGGGGTGTGCGAGCCACCAAGTGGGGGCTCCATAGTATTGTTTATAGTAAGTGATTGTGTGTGTATGAAGTGGTTGTGGGTAAGACTCACTGTGGATGTTAGACCTTGCAAGTGCCAACGGCTGACGGATCCATAGGTACCCCGGGTTCAATCTAAAAGAAAGAGGAACAGCAGGCATTAGCAGTGTTTTATAGAGCATACATAATGGTAATTTATCAGAGCAATACAGGCCATGTCCCCTGTGTCCCAAAAGTTGAGCAGCGGTACAGGAGATATTAGAACTGGGAAGCAAGGACACTTCTTCTCGGTGGTCAGCTTTTCCCCCTCTGCATAGGGCATATGAGGTCCAGCCGCTATAAACAGTACAAGGAGAAGAGGGGGCACTTATAGGGGGAGTATCTCTCTTAGATATCTGAGCATTATTCTGAGGGGCCAGATATAATTTAATGGACTTAAGGGAGCAATTAGACACAGAATCCTCATTTCCTTTAACTAGAAGTAAGTCAGGTAGACTTGTAAATAGATCTAACACTATGCATGCCGGGTGTCGCCCAATAATGATAAGGCTATGCAGGGCTATATATGCATTGTATTCTGTTATAGGCATGTAGCCCATAAGGGACCATGCACCTGTGAGGATATTAAAGGCTGTGGGCATAGGGGGTGACTGTATTGTAGGCAAAACATAACATAAGGTGAACATAGTAACATGACATAACAGTATAGTGTAAACAGATGTGGCAAGTAATGCAGTAGCAGTGAAAAAACCATCATTATTCTGAGGGGCCAGGTATAATTTAATGGACTTAAGGGAGCAAATAGACACAGAATCCTCATTTCCTTTAACTAGCAGTAAGTCAGGGAGACTTGTAAACGGATCTAACACTATGCATGCCGGATGCCGCCCAATAATGGTAAGGCTATGCAGGGCCATATATGCGTTGTATTCTGTTATAGGCATGTAATCCATAAGGGACCATGTACCTGTAAGGATATTAAAAACTGAGGGCATAAGAGGTGACTGTATTGTGGGCAAAATATAACATAAGGTGAACATAACAACATGACATAACAGTATAGTGTAAACAGATGTGGCAAGTAGTGCGGTAACAGTAAAAACCGTAATAACTTTAGAAATATAAATTTTCCAGTCCATTCCACTCTCCACCCGTATGGGGGAAGCGGTGGGGTCATAACTTCTTGTAAAACAGTTGCCAAGATATGGCTCCAGATACATGTGCACCTCCATGGTGCTCCTTCTGTTCTGGAGATTATCCAGGAATCTCTCCTTCCATGGGAGAGCATTTGTAATATTAGGTTGTCTATGGTAAGACAAAAGAGGGCTGGGAAATGGTTGTGCCTGGTCAGCGAACATCTCCCTGTTCCTCTGCATCCAGGTACGCTTGCAGTTCTTTAGGGGTGCGGAAGAACCTGGGACCGGTCGGCGTCTGCAGCCTCAATTTGGCAGGGTACAGCAAGGAGGCCTGTCTCCCCTCCTTATAGAGGCGAGAGCAAAGAGGAGCGAAGTCCTTGCGTAATTTGGTTACTTCTGTGGAAAAGTCCTGAAAGATCAAGAGTTTTTTACCTTCAAACGTTAGGTCTCCTTTGTGGGCACGGTAAGCTCTTAAGAGTGCAAGTTTCTCCTGATAATTGAGGCACTTAAAGATTGTTTGGCGGGGTCTGGAGTTGGAGGTTTCTAGGCCGTTATCTGGGCCTATTCGGTGCGCTCTTTCTATATCAAAAGGAAGGTGGTCTGGATTTATCCTGAGCATTTTAGGGAGAGTCATTGCTGTAAATTCTAGGAGATCTTTGCCTTTCACAGATTCGGGGAGTCCCACTATTCTGAGGTTGTTTCTCCGACTGCGGTTTTCTAAGTCCTCCACTTTTTCTTGTAGAGCTTGATTTTGGCGTAAGAGTTGTCGCACAGACGTGGTGGTAGATTCTTGTCTATCCTCCACATCAGAAATACGCTGCTCTGCCTGCGTAAGTCTCGTAGAGAATTGGCGGACCTCGCTGGTAAGGGTATCTACACCCGCCTGGAGAGACTCCATTTTTGGTAAGAAAAAGGATTTGAGCTCTTGCAGCAAACCCGTGGGATCTATGATAGGGGTATCTGAGGCCCTGGGTGGGGTCGAGGGGTCTGCATGTATTTCAGCTGTGGCCTTTCTTTTGTCCAGCTGCTTGTTTCTGGAGGACATTTTCCCAACCAATGAATTGGGGACGGAGGGAAAATACTGATCCAACTTCATGCAAAAGCACTGTGATAATGCTGTTTAATAACAAGGAAAGTCAAATGTAATGCTGCTCAATGACCTCTAGATGGTGCTGTAGGACTATGTTTGCACAGCAGTCAGCTATTTTGCAGCCAAGTAATGGTTCTTATCAAAATTCCAAGGCCCTTCTTTATTGTATTACGCGATGTGGGAACCACAAAAGTTTTCCAAATGTAGCAGGTCCCCCAGGTATTAGTATATAGTAGTTAGGTTGTGGTATTAGCAGTCTAACATATAATAGGAGATCTCCCTGTAGATGTGTAGGTCTTATAGGTCAAAAACCATGAACCGGGGCTTAGAAATTAAACAACAACTGTCCCAGAAAAAGTCCCAGTGCCTGTCTGCTGTATTGTAAAGGCAGTAATGTCCCAGATAGTAATGGGCAGTGTAGGCGTAATTTCCTCCCCCTAGGATCTCCCAGGAATCACCCACAATAATCTTACCGGCCCTTTGCTGTGTGCTGTGTCTGGCTCGGTTTGTGGATTTCGAGGGCACAAGTTATTCCTCTGCTGGCTCCAGCTACAGAAGCGGTCTTCCTTGTGGCTCCTCCAGAGCCCGGTATCAGCGGTGGTGCGAGGGGGGCTCTTTCAAGATGGCGCCCGCAGATGGAAGGGCTCTGTGTGGCGTTGCTTACCGGCCTTTTGCTGTGTGCTGTGTCTGGCTCGGTTTGTGGGTTTCGAGGGCACAATCTATCCCTCTGCTGGCTCCAGCTACAGAAGCGGTCTTCCTTGTGGCTCCTTCAGAGCCCGGTATCAGCGGCGGTGCGAGGGGGGCTCCTTCAAGATGGCGCTCGCAGATGGATTGGCTCTGCGCAGCGTTGCTTCTTAATCCGGTCCTTCCCTGGGCAAGGGCGATCTCTGACCCTTCACGTTGCTCGGTCAGCTGGGGGGTTAGATGCCCAGCAAGACTTAATCGTGGGAAAACGGCTGGCAGCAAATAATATAGGTTTTACTGCATTTGGGTTGTGGAGCTCTTCTTCCTTGCTGCCAGCCGTTAGTGCCGCCCACCGGAAGTCCTTCCCAATAAATCCTTTTTACCATATTTTGAAGTTCTCCTCGTCAGCTTTTCTGGTGCAGCCGTACTAATTGTTTTTGTGTCTTCTTCTAATGCTGCCTGAGAATAAACAGCACACTCCGGTGCCATTAAAAAATAACAAACTTTTGATTGTAGAAATAAACTAAGTTAAAAAACACCACAGATCTCTCACAGCTTCCTTTTTAGTTAGGCTGCAAGAGAATGACTGTGTATGATATGTGAGGGGAGGAGCTATATAGCAGCTCTGCTGGGTAATTCTCTTGCAGTTTCCTGTTAGGAAGAGATATATTCAATAAGTAATGGATGACCCGTGGACTGACTACACTTAACAGGAGAAAAAACGTTTTAGACACAGTCAAACACACTGTCACAGGTCTGCTGTGACTGATTACCTCCCTCAAAATGACTTTTGAAGTCCCTTGAGCTCTCTAGAGACGTCCTGCCCCTCCCACTCATTATTACAACAGTGGGAAGCCTCAGTTACTGTCTCTATGCAGAAATATAAGTCAGCCATGTGGAAAAAAAATCATGCCCCAATAAGTTTTATCACCGATGTACCTCAAAAAACGATTAAACATGCCAGCAAACGTTTTTAAACATCATTTCTTTAAAAGAGTATGTATCTCTATTGATAAGCCTGATACCAGTCACTTCTACTGCATTTAAGGCTTATTACATTACTTCAGTATTAGCAGCGTTTTCTTAGTCAAATTCCATTCCTTAGAAAATTACTTTACTGCACATACATTAATCAGCCTGATACCAGTCGCTTCACTGCATTTAAGGCTTTACTTACATTACTTCGGTATCAGCAGTATTTTCTTAGTCAATTCCATTCCTTAGAAAAATATTTTACTGCACATACCTTATTTGCAGGAAACCCCGCACGCTATTCCCTTTCTGAAGTTACCCCACTCCTCAGAATGTGCGAGAACAGCCAGTAGATCTTAGTTACTTCTGCTAAGATCATAGAAAACGCAGGCAGATTCTTCTTCCAAATACTGCCTGAGAAAAAAACAGCACACTCCGGTGCCATTTAAAAATAAACATTTGATTGAAGAAATAATTAAGTATAAAACACCACACTCCTCTCACGACCTCCATCTATGTTGAGGGTTGCAAGAGAATGACTGGGTATGACATGTGAGGGGAGGAGCTATATAGCAGCTCTGCTAGGGGTGATCCTCTTGCAACTTCCTGTTGGGAAGGGAATATATCCCATAAGTAATGGATGATCCGTGGACTGAATACACTTAACAAGAGAAAGTGTATTTAGTGAATTAATTTTATTAGTGCAACAAACCTAAATGCAAGTATTGAGGTGCAAAATACACATAATAAAATATACGAATTGTGTAAAATCAAAGTCAACAGTGAGAATAATATGTTTCAATAATCAGAAAGATGTCTGATTGGAAGATCATAATAATATAAGTGAAGAAAGTAACTCATATTATACACTGTGTACATGAGTTATAAGTATACAAAAAAATTATTAAAGTCATTCATACCGTTAGGTTTCACCGAATTTATTAAGTAAATTCATTTACACTCCATTTTAAACAATGCCTTTTCTACATTTCCACCTCTTATCCCCAAAGAGACTTTCTGGATGACTGTATATTGTAAACCTGTTGTCATACTGTTGTGATGTTACTGAAAAGGTGTCGCAACAGATGTTAGTTTTTTGCCTCTAGCTTCCTCTCTCGTGGCATTGTTATGTTGTTAGCATGTTCGAGGATGCGTAATTTTACGACACGTGTAGTCATCCCAACGTAAATCATTTTAAATGAACAGAAAGGTGCATATACAACTCCTATAGTTTTACATAAAAAGTGCGATGTCAGAGTTTACTTCTTGCCTGTTCTTTCAGTGATAGTTTTGGTTTTCAAAACGTACTTACATACTGATCACGTACTGCAGAGATACATCCCTGGGTCAGTGTCCTTTTTCTTAACAGATCTTACAAAATGACTGGATACTAGTCTATCTTTTAGACTAGTAGGTCTCCTATATCCTATAGAGATTCTATTACCTATTGCAGAATTTAAAATAGGGTCGTTTTAGAAATAGGTGGAATAGTAAGTATTGCAGTGAGTAAGGCCAGTAGAGTGCTTGGTTATATAGGTAGTGGTATCTGCAGCAGGAATAGTAAGTGTTGCAGTGAGTAAGGCCAGAAGAGTGCTTGGTTATATAGGTAACAGTATCTGCAGCAGGAATAGTAAGTATTGCAGTGAGTAAGGTCAGTAGAGTGCTTGGTTGTATAGGTAGCAGTATCTGCAGCAGGAATAGTAAGTATTGCAGTGAGTAAAGTCAGTAGAGTGCTTGCTTGTATAGGTAGAGGTATTAGCAGAAGGAATAGTAAGTATTGAAGTGAGTAAGGCCAGTAGAGTGCTTGGTTGTATAGGTAGCAGTATATGTAGCAGGAATAGTAGGTATTGCAGTGAGTAAGGCCAGTAGAGTGCTTGATTTTATAGGTAGCAGTATCGGCAGCAGGAATAGTAAGTGCTGCAGTGAGTAAGGCCAGTAGAGTGCTTGGTTGTATAGGTAGAGGTATCTGCAGCAGGAATAGTAAGTAATGCAGTGAGTAAGGCCAGTAGAGTGCTTGGTTGTATAGGTAGCAGTATCTGCAGCAGGAATAGCAAGTATTGCCGTGAGTAAGGCCAGTAGAGTGCTTGATTTTATAGGTATCGGCAGCAGGAATAGTAAGTATTGCAGTGAGTAAGGCCAGTAGAGTGCTTGGTTGTATAGGTATCTGCAGCAGGAATAGTAAGTACTGCAGTGAGTAAGGCCAGTAGAGTGCTTGGTTGTATAGGTAGCAGTATCTGCAGCAGGAATAGTAAGTACTGCAGTGAGTAAGGCCAGAAGAGTGCTTGGTTGTATAGGTAGCAGTATCTGCAGCAGGAATAGTAAGTATTGCAGTGAGTAAGGCCAGTAGAGTGATTGGTTGTATAGGTAGCAGTATCTGCAGCAGGAATAGTAAGTACTGCAGTGAGTAAGGCCAGAAGAGTGCTTGGTTGTATAGGTAGCAGTATCTGCAGCAGGAATAGTAAGTATTGCAGTGAGTAAGGCCAGTAGAGTGCTTGGTTGTATAGGTAGCAGTAACTGCAGCAGGAATAGTAAGTATATTAAGGCCAGTAGAGTGCTTAATTTTATAGGTATCTGCAGCAGGAATAGTAAGTACTGCAGTGAGTAAGGCCAGTAGAGTGTTTGGTTGTATAGGTAGAGGTATCTGCAGCAGGAATAGTAAGTATTGCAGTGAGTAAGGCCAGTAGAGTGCTTAATTTTATAGGTATCGGCAGCAGGAATAGTAAGTATTGCAGTGAGTAAGGCCAGAAGAGTGCTTGGTTGTATAGTTATCTGAAGCAGAAATAGTAAGTATTGCAGTGAGTAAGGCCAGTAGAGTGTTTGGTTGTATAGGTAGCGGTATCTGCAGCAGGAATAGTAAGTATTGCAGTGAGTAAGGCCAGTAGAGTGCTTGGTTGTATAGGTATCTGCAGCAGGAATAGTAAGTACTGCAGTGAGTAAGGCCAGAAGAGTGCTTGGTTGTATAGGTAGCAGCATCTGCAGCAGGAATAATAAGTATTGCAGTGAGTAAGGCCAGTAGAGTGCTTGGTTGTATAGGTAGAGGTATCTGCAGCAGGAATAGTAAGTACTGCAGTGAGTAAGGCCAGAAGAGTGTTTGGTTGTATAGGTAGAGGTATCTGCAGCAGGAATAGTAAGTACTGCAGTGAGTAAGGCCAGAAGAGTGCTTGGTTGTATAGGTAGCAGTATCTGCAGCAGGAATAGTAAGTATATTAAGGCCAGTAGAGTGCTTAATTTTATAGGTATCGGCAGCAGGAAGTATTGCAGTGAGTAAGGCCACTAGAGTGCTTGATTTTATAGGTAGCGGTATCGGCAGCAGGAATAGTAAGGGCTGTAGTGAGTAAGGCCAGTAGAGTGCTTGGTTGTATAGGTAGCGGTATCTGCAGCAGGAATAGTAAATATTGCAGTGAGTAAGGCCAGTAGAGTGCCTGTTGTATAGTTAGCGATATCTGCAGCAGGAATAGTAAGTATTGCAGTGCATAAGGCCAGTAGAGTGCTTTGTTGTATAGGTAGCGGTATCTGTAGCAGGAATAGTAAGTACTGCAGTGAGTAAGGTCAGTAGAGTGTTTGGTTGTATAAGTAGAGGTATCTGCAGCAGGAATAGTAACTACTACAGTGAGTAAGGCCAGAAGAGTGCTTGGTTGTATAGGTAGCAGTATCTGCAGCAGGAATAGTAAGTATTGCAGTGAGTAAGGCCAGTAGAGTGCTTGATTTTATAGGTAGCGGTATCGGCAGCAGGAATAGTAAGTGCTGCAGTGAGTAAGGCCAGTAGAGTGCTTGGTTGTATAGGTAGAGGTATCTGCAGCAGGAATAGTAAGTATTGCAGTGAGTAAGGCCAGTAGAGTGCTTGGTTGTATAGGTAGCAGTATCTGCAGCAGGAATAGTAAGTACTGCAGTGAGTAAGGCCAGAAGAGTGCTTGGTTGTATATGTAGCAGTATCTGCCGCAGGAATAGTAAGTATTGCAGTGAGTAAGGCCAGTAGAGTGCTTCATTTTATAGGTATCGGCAGCAGGAATAGTAAGTATTGCAGTGAGTAAGGCCAGTAGAGTGCTTGGTTGTATAGGTATCTGCAGCAGGAATAGTAAGTACTGCACTGAGTAAGGCCAGTAGAGTGCTTGGTTGTATAGGTAGAGGTATCTGCAGCAGGAATAGTAAGTATTGCAGTGAGTAAGGCCAGTAGAGTGCTTAATTTTATAGGTATCGGCAGCAGGAATAGTAAGTATTGCAGTGAGTAAGGCCAGTAGAGTGCTTGGTTGTATAGGTATCTGCAGCAGGAATAGTAAGTAATGCAATGAGTAAAGCCAGAAGAGTGCTTGGTTGTATAGGTAGCAGTATCTGAAGCAGGAATAGTAAGTATTGCAGTGAGTAAGGCCAGTAGAGTGCTTGGTTGTATAGGTAGAGGTATCTGCAGCAGGAATAGTAAGTACTGCAGTGAGTAAGGCCAGAAGAGTGCTTGGTTGTATAGGTAGCAGTATCTGCAGCAGGAATAGTAAGTATTGCAGTGAGTAAGGCCAGTAGAGTGCTTGATTTTATAGGTAGCGGTATCGGCAGCAGGAATAGTAAGTGCTGCAGTGAGTAAGGCCAGTAGAGTGCTTGGTTGTATAGGTAGAGGTATCTGCAGCAGGAATAGTAAGTATTGCAGTGAGTAAGGCCAGTAGAGTGCTTGGTTGTATAGGTATCTGCAGCAGGAATAGTAAGTAATGCAGTGAGTAAAGCCAGAAGAGTGCTTGGTTGTATAGGTAGCAGTATCTGAAGCAGGAATAGTAAGTATTGCAGTGAGTAAGGCCAGTAGAGTGCTTGGTTGTATAGGTAGCGGTATCTGCAGCAGGAATAGTAAATATTGCAGTGAGTAAGGGCAGTAGAGTGCTTGGTTGTATAGGTATCTGCAGCAGGAAAAGTAAGTACTGCAATGAGTAAGGCCAGAAGAGTGCTTGGTTGTATAGGTAGCAGTATCTGCAGCAGGAATAGTAAGTACTACAGTGAATAAGGCCAGAAGAGTGTTTGGTTGTATCGGTAGCAGTATCTGCAGCAGGAATAGTAAGTACTGCAGTGAGTAAGGCCAGAAGAGTGTTTGGTTGTATAGGGAGAGGTATCTGCAGCAGTAATAGTAAGTACTACAGTGAGTAAGGCCAGAAGAGTGCTTGGTTGTATAGGTAGCAGTATCTGCAGCAGGAATAGTAAGTAATGCAGTGAGTAAGGCCAGTAGAGTGCTTGATTTTATAGGTATCGGCAGCAGGAATAGTAAGTACTGCAATGAGTAAGGCCAGAAGAGTGCTTGGTTGTATAGGTAGCAGTATCTGCAGCAGGAATAGTAAGTATTGCAGTGAGTAAGGCCAGTAGAGTGCTTGATTTTATAGGTATCGGCAGCAGGAATAGTAAGTGCTGCAGTGAGTAAGGCCAGAAGAGTGCTTGGTTGTATAGGTAGCAGTATCTGCAGCAGGAATAGTAAGTATTGCAGTGAGTAAGGCCAGTAGAGTGCTTGATTTTATATGTATCGGCAGCAGGAATAGTAAGTATTGCAGCGAATAAGGCCAGTAGAGTGCTTGGTTGTATAGGTAGAGGTATCTGCAGCAGGAATAGTAAGTACTGCAGCGAGTAAGGCCAGTAGAGTGCTTGATTGTATAGTTAGCGGTATCTGCAGCAGGAATAGTAAATATTGCGGTGAGTAAGGCCAGTAGAGTGCCTGTTGTATAGTTTGCGGTATCTGCAGCAGGAATAGTAAGAATTGCAGTGAGTAAGGCCAGTAAAGTGCTTGATTGTATAGGTAGTGGTATCTGCAGCAGGAATAGTAAGTACTGCAGTGAGTAAGGTCAGTAGAGTGTTTGGTTGTATAGGTAGAGGTATCTGCAGCAGGAATAGTAAGTACTACAGTGAGTAAGGCCAGAAGAGTGTTTGGTTGTATCGGTAGCGGTATCTGCAGCAGGAATAGTAAGTATTGCAGTGAGTAAGGCCAGAAGAGTGCTTGGCTGTATAGGTTTCTGCAGCAGGAATAGTAAGTACTGCAGTGAGTAAGGCCAGTAGAGTGCCTGTTGTATAGTTAGCAGTATCTGCAGCAGGAATAGTAAGTATTGCAGTGAGTAAGGCCAGTAAAGTGCTTGATTGTATAGGTAGCAGTATCTGCAGCAGGAATAGTAAGTATTGCAGTGAGTAAGGCCAGTAGAGTGCTTGATTTTATAGGTAGCGGTATCGGCAGCAGGAATAGTAAGGGCTGCAGTGAGTAAGGCCAGTAGAGTGCCTTTTGTATAGTTAGCAGTATCTGCAGCAGGAATAGTAAGTATTGCAGTGAGTAAGGCCAGTAAAGTGCTTGATTGTATAGGTAGCGGTATCTGCAGCAGGAATAGTAAGTATTGCCGTGCGTAAGGCCAGTAGAGTGCTTGGTTGTATAGGTAGCAGTATCTGCAGCAGGAATAGTAAGTATTGCAGTGAGTAAGGCCAGTAGAGTGCTTGATTTTATAGGTATCGGCAGCAGGAATAGTAAGTACTGCAGTGAGTAAGGCCAGAAGAGTGCTTGATTTTATAGGTAGCGGTATCGGCAGCAGGAATAGTAAGGGCTGCAGTGAGTAAGGCCAGTAGAGTGCCTGTTTTATAGTTAGCAGTATCTGCAGCAGGAATAGTAAGTATTGCAGTGAGTAAGGCCAGTAAAGTGCTTGATTGTATAGGTAGCAGTATCTGCAGCAGGAATAGTAAGTATTGCAGTGAGTAAGGCCAGTAGAGTGCTTGATTTTATAGGTAGCGGTATCGGCAGCAGGAATAGTAAGGGCTGCAGTGAGTAAGGCCAGTAGAGTGCCTGTTGTATAGTTAGCAGTATCTGCAGCAGGAATAGTAAGTATTGCAGTGAGTAAGGCCAGTAAAGTGCTTGATTGTATAGGTAGCAGTATCTGCAGCAGGAATAGTAAGTATTGCAGTGAGTAAGGCCAGTAGAGTGCTTGATTTTTTTTTATTTATTTTTTAAATAAATATTTTTATTGAGGATATAATTTTAACATACAGCCTTTCTCAAGCATGAATATAAACAAAGTCAACATTTAACAAAAGTATGAAAGGAATATTCTTACGTACAGGTTTCAGATAGTGCTGTCAAGGAACAAGAATAGAGGCGTCTTCCTGTGTAGGAATCCTCGTTTTTACAGAGGTCACCTTATGTATATATAATGAGCATTTTAAAGATATACAGGTATATAGCATTTGTTTACAAAGGTGTAATCCTTAAAACCAACAAACCAGTCAAAAAGAGGCATTCAATCAGCAAAGTATTACTCAGTATATTATGACTCAGGTTCCAAATGTAATAGGGATTTCTCCGACCCCTCTACGCTTGCTATCTGGTGAGTAGAGCTTTGGGTTACTATCCCAGGTCTCAGATACGGGAGGGAGCAGAAAGTCAATATATGGGCCACAGACGAAGGTGTTTGGAGAGGGTGTGTTCTCATCTCTCTACCCTCCCCTCAGTGTCTAGGTTCCAGAACTAGGGGTCACGCGGGACAGCATAGAGTCCCAGGGTTCCCAAATAACACAATAATTACTCAGTTGCCTTCTCTCTCTAGCAACATAGTTTTCCATATTTTTGAGGTAGTTCACGTTTTCAATTACACTTTGTAGTCTGGGGGGCTGGCTCTTTTTCCAGTTTCTGGCTATGAGAAGTTTAGCAGACATGAGAATATAGATCAAGAGGTTTTGTTTAGCTTTAGGGAGCCTGTCTATGTCTAAGTGTAGGATGGCTAGGGCTGGGTTCAGGGCCTGAGTCAATTCCAGCTCTGTAAAAATCTTACCTACTTTCTGCCAATAGGTCGCTAGCTTGGGGCAGGTCCACCAGACATGGATGGGGGAGCCCAGCTCCCCGCCCTCCCTCCAGCACAGCTGCGAATGTTCTGGGAAAAGTCTCCTTAATTTTGTGGGCACTAGGTGCCATCTGGTTATCACTTTAAAATATAACTCGTAAAGAGTGATACAGTGGGTCGCCTTTTTTGTCAGTTCAATGGCTTTGTCCCAGATTTCTGCCGAGAATGTAGCTTGTAGCCCCTCTTCCCATGCATTCATGTGTACTGTTTTTGGTGCAGTCCCTACCTCTAAAAGGCAGTGATAGTGTACCGAAAGTGGTTTGTGTAGTTGCGTATTAGTAGTCCACCGCGTCTCCCATACAGTCAGGTCTCTTAGTGTGTCATCCAGAAAGCCCCACGATCTCATTAGAGTACGGAGTCTAAGTAAGTCAAATTGATGTCTAGAGGACAATGTGGGCAGGTCTACCATGTCTCTGTGGGTCAGTAGCTGTCCGTTCCTGTAAAAGTCTCTCACGGAATTTAGTCCCGTAGTAGCCCATGAGCTGAGATTTGAATTAAGTAGCCCTATCAAAAGACCTCTTATTGGATGTATTGGTGAGGGGTGTGGAGCCACTAGTTTATTGTGTCTCAGCTTAGTCCAAGCATCTCGGCACCCCCTTACGATATCGTTCGAGCCATGGATCTTGGTTTGCCAGTGTTGGGGTAACCAAAGGAGGTCCTCTAAGAGGATGTATGCTGGGAGCGACGCCTGTTCCAGTTCCCTCCATCTCGTTGGAGGGAGGGTCTGAGCCCATGCTGTAGCATGGGTTAGCATAGCCGCCTCATAGTATGTTTTAATACTGGGAAGGCCAAGGCCTCCTCTCTCTATTGGCTGTTGTAAGATATGTGCCGCCACCCGGGGTCTCTTGTCATGCCAGGTGTACGAGTTAAAGAGGGTCTGAAACCTCCTCAATAGCGCCCCCGGGACTGGTATCGGGATACAACGAAATAGGTAGGTGAGAGCTTTGGTAGAATCATCATTTTAAGGGCTGCTACCCTGCCCATCCAGGAAACATCGCAATATCTTTTTGAATTAATTTCTGAAGTGACCTTTGCTAGTAGTGTTTCAAAGTTCTCCTTGATCACCACAGTCTTTTTATGTGAGAGAAAGACTCCCAAATGGCGGATCCCCTGGCAGGACCACTTGAATGAATAGAGGCGCTGGATCTCGTCTCTCTCATTCTGCGGAATATTGATGGAGTAAGCCTCCGTTTTGGTCACATTTAATTTATAATAGGAGATGTCTCCAAATTGTTTAAAAAGGGCCATCAAGGGAGGGAGAGAATCTACTGGGTCCAAAAGGAAGACCGTAAGGTCGTCAGCAAAGAGTGCAAGCTTTTGGGGGGTGTCATGCATCTGCACCCCGTGAATCAATGTTGATTCTCTAATTGCAATTGCCAGGGGTTCGATAGCCAGAACGAATAGTAAAGGGGAGAGGGGGCACCCCTGTCGAGTGCTTGATTTTATAGGTATCGGCAGCAGGAATAGTAAGTATTGCAGTGAGTAAGGCCAGTAGAGTGCTTGGTTGTATAGGTATCTGCAGCAGGAATAGTAAGTACTGCAATGAGTAAGGCCAGAAGAGTGCTTGGTTGTATAGGTAGCAGTATCTGCAGCAGGAATAGTAAGTACTACAGTGAGTAAGGCCAGAAGAGTGTTTGGTTGTATCGGTAGCAGTATCTGCAGCAGGAATAGTAAGTACTGCAGTGAGTAAGGCCAGAAGAGTGTTTGGTTGTATAGGGAGAGGTATCTGCAGCAGTAATAATAAGTACTACAGTGAGTAAGGCCGGAAGAGTGCTTGGTTATATAAGTAACAGTATCTGCAGCAGGAGTAGTAAGTATTGCAGTGAGTAAGGCCAGTAGAGTGCTTGGTTGTATAGGTAGCAGTATCTGCAGCAGGAATAGTAAGTATTGCAGTGAGTAAGGTCAGTAGAGTGCTTGATTTTATAGGTATCGGCAGCAGGAATAGTAAGTACTGCAATGAGTAAGGCCAGAAGAGTGCTTGGTTGTATAGGTAGCAGTATCTGCAGCAGGAATAGTAAGTATTGCAGTGAGTAAGGCCAGAAGAGTGCTTGGTTGTATAGGTATCTGCAGCAGGAATAGTAAGTATTGCAGTAAGGCCAGTAGAGTGCTTGATTTTATAGGTAGCGGTATTGGCAGCAGGAATAGTAAGGGCTGCAGTAAGGCCAGTAGAGTGCCTGTTGTATAGTTAGCAGTATCTGCAGCAGGAATAGTAAGTATTGCAGTGAGTAAGGCCAGTAAAGTGCTTGATTGTATAGGTAGTGGTATCTGCAACAGGAATAGTAAGTATTGCCGTGCGTAAGGCCACTTGAGTGCTTCCTTGTATAGTTAGAGGTATCTGCAGCAGGAATAGTAAGTACTACAGTGAGTAAGGCCAGAAGAGTGTTTGGTTGAATAGGTAGCAGTATCGGCAGCAGGAATAGTAAGTTCTGCAGTGAGTAAGGCCAGTAAAGTGCTTGCTTGTATAGGTAGTGGTATCTGCAGCAGGAATATTAAGTATCTGCAGCAGGAATAGTATTGCAGTGAGTAAGGCCAGTAGAGTACTTGGTTGTATAGGTAGAAATATCTGCACCAGGAATAGTAAGTATTGCAGTGAGTAAGGCCAGTAGAATGCTTGGTTGTATAGGTAGCGGTATCTGCACCAGGAATAGTAAGTATTGCAGTGAGTAAGGCCAGTAGAATGCTTGGTTGTATAGGTAGCGGTATCTGCACCAGGAATAGTAAGTATTGCAGTGAGTAAGGCCAGTAGAATGCTTGGTTGTATAGGTAGCGGTATCTGCACCAGGAATAGTTTGGCTGTCAAAGTTATTAAACTGGGTGCTATGTTTAAGGCACTTGGGTAATAGGCTTTTACTTTTCTCTTATGCTCTCCTTACGTCTGAACACAGCTAAGAGCAGTTGGCAAGCCTGAACATTTTTGATGTGTTGCTGTCTTGCTGCTGATTAGGCCTCTGGTGCTGTGTGTGTCTAAGTGCGTCACTGCAGGATGAGGTGTTACGCAGCTCTACAGAGACCTCAAGCACTGATTCATTTTTTAGTGCAAACGGGGGCTTTATAGCTGAAGCTATTAGACTAGATGTGATGTGTATGCCCCCTTGTCTCGGCTAGCTGCCTCCTGAGCTGCTTGCGATACTTCTGTGCCCCACTTATAGAAGTACTGTAGCCGTCTCACGTGTTGCGGCTTCTGGCCTAACTCACCCGGTGCTTTTGATGTGACGGCCTATGGCAGTGACTCGGGTTTGTGTCCACTCCTTTTGGAGCACTTTGTCATGTGCAGTCAGTTTGCGGGCAGCCTCTATCCCGGTTCTGTGTTGTGCTCTGCTTGCAGCATGTTCTTGTGTGGGGTGATTCCGCTTGCAGCTGCTTGCTCTTGGGGTGCCGGTGTACTCTTGGGAGAGTTTTTTTATATTATTTATTGGCTGTAACTACTGGTCTTGGGTGGCGTGAGCCAAGGAGCTGTCTCTAAACAGCCAAGCTCTGACCCCTATCGAATCCTATTTAAAAGATTACTAAAGCATACAAAGAAAACTGCAGAATATAAATAATGAATCCTCTAAAGTGCAAAGTCTCCTATACCTAGAAGACAAAAAAGCACTTACCTGCAGTCTAGCTGTCCGGCAGGAAGACCGCTCACAAGGCGTGAAAGGACACAAACTCCTTATAGAGACCTGTGGAAAAAAAGAAAGTAACCAACTCTGGCTTTCTATACTTAGGGCAGCAATATGTTAGGAAACAAGGGCCTAGATTTAGAGTTTGGCGTTAGCCGTCAAAAGCAGCGTTAAGGGGTCCTAACGCTGCTTTTTAACGCCCGTTGGTATTTAGAGTCAGCCAGGAAAGGGTCTACCGCTCACTTTCTTTCCGCGACTCCAGGCGACCGCATATCCCCTTACGTCAATTGCGTATCCTATCTTTTCAATGGGATTTGCCTAACGCTGGTATTTGGAGTCTTGGAAGAAGTGAACGGTAGAGCATCTACCGCCAAGACTCCTACCGCCAAAAAAAGTCAGTAGTTAAGAGTTTTATGGGCTAACGCCGGAACATAAAGCTCTTAACTACAGTGCTACAAAGTACACTAACACCCATAACCTACCTATGTACCCCTAAACCGAGGCCCCCCACACATCGCAAACCCTCTAATAAATTTTTTAACCCCTAATCTGCCGACCAGACACCGCCGCCACCTACATTATTGCTATGAACCCCTAATCTGCTGCCCCTAACATCGCCGACACCTATATTATATTTATTAACCCCTAATCTGCCCCCCCCCAACGTCGCCGCTATTTAACTACACTTATTAATCCCTAATCTGCCAACCAAAGCTTGCCGCTACTATAATAAATGTATTAACCCCTAAACCGCCGCACTCCCGCCTCGCAAAAGTTATAATAAATTTTAATACCCCCTAATCTGCCCTCCCTAACATCGCCGCCACCTACCTACAATTATAAACCCCTAATCTCCCGCCCGCAACATCGCCGCTGCTATAATAAAGTTATTAACCCCTAAACCTAAGTCTATCTAACCCTCACACACTCCCCTAACATACATATAATTTAAATAAAACGAAATAATATTCCTATAATTAAATAAATTATTCCTATTTAAAACTAAATACTTACCTAGAAAATAAACCATAAGATAGCTACAATATAACTAATAATTACATTGTAGCTATTTTAGGATTTATATTTACTTTACAGGCAACTTTGTATTTATTTTAACTAGGTACAATAGCTATTAAATAGTTAATAACTATTTAATAGCTACCTAGTTAAAATAATTACAAAATTACCTGTAAAATAAATCCTAACCTAAGTTAGAAATACACCTAACACTACACTATCATTAATTACCTACAATTAGCTAAACTAAAATACAATTAAACTAATCTATAATACAAAAAAAAACAACTAAATTACAGAAAATAAAAAAATATTACAAGAAGTTTAAACTAATTACACCTAATCTAAGCCCCCTAATAAAATAAAAAAGCCCCCCAAAATAATAAAATGCCCTACCCTATTCTAAATTACAAAAGTAATCAGCTCTTTTACCTGTAAAAAAATACAACCCCCCCTCAACATTAAAACCCACCACCCACATACCCCTACTCTAACCCACCCAAACCCCTCTTAAAAAAACCTAACGCTAACCCCCTGAAGATCTCCCTACCTTGAGTCATCTTCACCCAACCGGGCTGAAATCTTCATCCAAGGTGCGCAGAGGAGGTCCTTCATCCGGTAGAAGTCTTCATCCAGGCGGCGTCTTCAATCTTCATCCATCCGGAGCGGAGCTATCTTCCAAGGAGCCGACGCGGAGCCATCCTCTTCATCCGGAGTCTTCTAACACAATGATGGTACCTTTAAGTGACGTCATCCAAGATGGCGTCCCTTCAATTCCGATTGGCTGATAGGATTCTATCAGTTAATCGGAAATAAGGTAGGAAAAATCTGATTGGCTGATTCAATCAATTGTTCCAATCAGCCAATAGAATGCGAGCTCAATACGATTGGCTGATTGGATCAGCCAATCGGATTGAACTTCAATCTGATTGGCTGATTGAATCCGCCAATGAGATTTTTCCTACCTTAATTGAAGGGACGCCATCTTGGATGACGTCACTTAAAGGTACCGTCATTGTGTTTTTAGAAGACTCCGGATGAACAGGATGGCTCCACGTCGGCTCCTTGGAAGATGGCTCCACTCCGCTCCGGATGGATGAAGATTGAAGACGCCGCCTGGATGAAGACTTCTACCGGATGAAGGACCTCCTCTGCGCACCTTGGATGAAGATTTCGGCCCGGTTGGGTGAAGACGACTCAAGGTAGGGGGATCTTCAGGGGGTTAGCGTTAGTTTTTTTTAAAGGGGGGTTTGGGTGGGTTAGAGTAGGGGTATGTGGGTGGTGGGTTTTAATGTTGGGGGGGTTGTATTTTTTTTTACAGGTAAAAGAGCTGATTACTTTGGGGCAATGCCCCGCAAAAAGCCCTTTTCAGGGCTGGTAAAAGAGCTGATTACTTTTGTAATTTAGAATAGGGTAGGGCATTTTATTATTTTGGGGGGCTTTTTATTTTATTAGGGGGCTTAGATTAGGCGTAATTAGTTTAAACTTCTTGTAATATTTTTTTATTTTCTGTAATTTAGTGTTTTTTTGTACTATAGATAAGTTTATTTAATTGTATTTTAGTTTAGCTAATTGTAGGTAATTTATTTAATTAATTTAATGATAGTGTAGTGTTAGGTGTATTTGTAACTTAGGTTAGGATTAATTTTACAGGTAATTTTGTACTTATTTTAACTATGTAGCTATTAAATAGTTATTGACTATAATAGCTATTGTACCTAGTTAAAATAAATACAAAGTTGCCTGTAAAATAAATATAAATCCTAAAAAAGCTACAATGTAACTATTAGTTATATTGTAGCTATATTAGGGTTTATTTTCTAGGTAAGTATTTAGTTTTAAATAGGAATAATTTATTTAATAATAGTAAATTTATTTCGTTTAATTAAAATTATATTTAAGTTAGGGGGTGTTAGGGTTAGAGTTAGGTTTAGGGGTTAATAACTTTATTATAGTAGCGGCGACGTTGCGGGCGGGAGATTAGGGGTTAATAATTGTAGGTAGGTGGCAGCGATATAAGGGATGGCAGATTAGGGGTTAATAACATTTATTATAGTGTTTGCGAGGCGGGAATGCGGTGGTTTAGGGGTTAATACATTTATTATAGTGGCGGCAAAGTCCTTTTGGCAGATTAGGGGTTAATAAGTGTAGGTAGGTGGCGGCGACGTGGGGGGGGCAGATTAGGGGGTAATAAATATAATATAGGTGTCGGCGATGTTAGGGACAGCAGATTAGGGGCTCATAGCTATTATGTAGGTGGCAGCGGTGTCCGGAGCGGCAGATTAGGGGTTAATATAATGCAGGTGTCAGCGATAGCGGGGGCGGCAGATTAGGGGTTAATAAGTGTAAGGTTAGGGGTGTTTAGACTCGGTGTTCATGTTAGGGTGTTAGGTGCAGACTTAGAAAGTGTTTCCCCATAGGAAACAATGGGGCTGCGCTAGGAGCTGAACGCTGCTTTTTTGCAGGTGTTAGGTTTTTCCAGCCAGCTCAGCCCCATTGTTTCCTATGGGGATATCGTGCACAAGCACGTTTTTCCAGCTTACTGCTACCGTAGGCAACGCTGGTATTGAGGGTTGAAGTGGAGCTAAATTATGCTCAACGCTCTCTTTTCTGAGCCTAACGCAGCCACTCAGACAACTCTAAAAACCAGCGTTGTCTTAAGGGAGCACTGGAAAAAAAAGCTGCGTTAGCACCGCGGGTCTTTACCGACAAAACTCTAATTCTAGGCGAAGGTAAGCCCCACCTTACAACTTCCTAACTACTTAAAAGCCACCACTACTCTGCAACAGAGATTGACGTAGACTACAGCTATACCCAAATCTTTGCTTGGAGGGAAAACTATCCCATAAAAGGATTTTATTTCTTCAGACACCAAACTTCCCCTCCTCCATTAACAGAGGCAAAGAGAATGACTGGAGATTGTGGGAAGGGAAGTGATACTTAACAGCTTTGCTGTGGTGCTCTTTGCCGCCTCCTGCTGGCCAGGAGAGATATTCCCACTAGTAACTGATGACGTTGTGGACTCACCATATCTTAGGAAAGAAAAAGGTATTTACCATGGTAAATCTTACGAGTTACAGGCTTGCGAGCCTGCAAAATGGTCTCAAAAACCCGCGCTTAGCAAGAACTAAGCGTTCAATCTCCAAGCAGTCAGCTTCAGAGAAACGATATTTGGATGGAGGAAAGGAAACTGAAATAAAAAGTCCTCCCCTCAGAGGTAACCTCCAAGGAGGACGAGATGACATGTTCACTAGGTCTGCATAACAGATCCTGTGAGACCAAGCAGGAGCTATTAGAATTGCAGACGCTCTCTCCTGTTTAATACAAGCAATGACTCGTGGAAGCAGTGCAAACTGAGGAAACAGGTAAGGCTAGACTGAAATCCCATGGAACTGCCAGAACATCTACCAGAGCGGTCTGCTGATCTCTTGACATTGAACCGTACCCTTGGAAGCTTGGCGTTCTGCTGAGACGCCATCAGATCAACTCCGGCATCCCCCACTTGAGGGATAACCTAGAGAACACCTCCAGATGGAGAGCCCACTCCCCGGGATGAAAAGTCTGTCTGCTCAGGAAATCTGTCTGCCAGTTGTCCACTCCTGGAATGTGGATGGCAGACAGACAAAAATTGTGAGCTTCTGCCCACTGAAAAAATCAGACACACCTAATTTATAGTTAAGGAACTCCGGGTTCCTCCCTGGTGGTTGATGTAAGCCACTGAGGTGATGTTGTCCGACTGAAATCTGATAAACCGGACTAAAGAAAACTGAGGCCAAGCCATCAAAGCATTGTAAATCGCTCTCAACTCCAAGATGTTTATGGGAAGAGCAGACTCCTCCCAAGTCCATAGACCCTGCACCTTAACGAGTCCCAGACTGCTCCCCAGCCTAGCAGGCTGGCGTCCATGGTCACTATCACCCAGGAAGGTCTCTGGAAACATGTGCCCTGAGACAGATGTTCCTGAGAAAGCCACCACAGGAGAGAGTCTCTTGTCGACTGGTCTAGATCTATCCTCTGAGACAGATCCAATTGGTCTCTGTTTCATTGTCTGAGCATGCATAATTGCAGAGCTCTCAAATGGAAGCGAACATCAGACAAATTACCTCCATGTATTAAGCCACTGATGGCCGAACAGTAGACTGAAGATAGAGGCAAGAGGAGAGAATTTGGGATTTTCTGACGTCCGTCAAAATAATTTTCATAGATAGGGAATCTATATGGTCCCTAAAAAAAACACCCTTGTAGCTGGAAGGGAACGCTTTCCCAGATTCACTTTCCATCCATGGGAACATAAAAAAGACAACAAGATCTCTGTATAAGAGTTTGCTTGTTGAAAAGATGATGCTTGAACTAATATGTTGTCTAAGTAAAGTGACACTGCAATACCCCGAGACCTGGCCACTGCCAAGAGAGCCCCCAGAACCTTTGAAAAAATTCTGGGAGCTGTGGCAAGGCCAAAAGGAAGAGCTACAAATTGAAAGTGTTTGTCTAGAAAAGATGATCCCTGTAGATAAGAACATGTAGATACGCATCCTTCAGGTCTATGGTCGTCATGAACTGACCCTCCTGGACCAAAGGAAGAATGGACCAAATGGTTTCCATTTTGAAAGATGGTACCCTGAGAAAAACTTGTTGTTGAGGCACTTTAGGTCTAAAGTGGGTCAAAATGTTCCCTCTTTTTTGGGAACCACAAACAGATTTGAATAGCATCCTATACCCCTATACACTCCTAAGTAGGAAAGATCCTGAACGCAGTTCAAGAATACCTCTTTTCACCTGGTCTGCAGATAATTTTGAGAGGTGAAACCTGCCCCTGGGAGGAAGAGATTTGAATTCTATTTTGTAACCCTGAGATACTATATCCACAGCCCAAGGATCTGGGACATCTCGTATCCAGGCTTGACAAAACAGGGAAAGTCTGCCCCCCACTTGATCTGATCCTGGACTGGGGGAAGTGTCGTCATGCTGACAAACTCAGTTGCGGGCTTCTTAGACTGTTTCCCTTTATTGCAAGAATGATTGGGTTTCCAAGAAGACTTGGACTGTTCAAGCTTGGAAGAGGAAGAAGACGTTTGACTTCTAAAGTTATGAAAGAAACGAAAATTACTTTGACGTCCTTTAGATCTATTTTTCTTATCATGTGGACCCTTTTCCACCCGTAATCTCAGAAATAATTTCTGCCAGACCGGGTACAAACAAAGTTTTACCCTTGTAAGGAAGCGCCAAAAGCTTGGACTTGGAGCTAACATCAGCTGACCAAGATTTAAGCCGCAAAGCCCTGCAGGCTAGGACAGTGAAGCCAGACATCTTGGCTCCCAGTCTAATAACTTGCATGTTAGCATCAGAAATAAAAGAATTGGCCAATATTAGAGCCTTAATCCTATCTTGGATTTAGTATCTTCTAAAATAGATTTGCTACAGTGGCAATACAAACTGCAGGTTGCCATTTAAGACCCTGATGAACATACATTTTTTTTTTTAAAATAAGCCTCCAGCTTCTTGTCCATGGGATCCTTAAAGGAACAGCTATCTTCTTTAGGGATCATAGTTCTCTTAGCCACAGTAGAAATAGTCCCTTTTACTTTAGGCACCAAACGCCACAAATCATTAATGAAGTCAGCAGCAGGAAACATATTTTTAAAAACAGAAGACAGGGAAAAAGGAATCCCTGGCTTCTCCCATTCCTGTGAAATAATCTCCATCACACGGTCTGGAACAGGAAACACTTCCACAGAAGAAGGAACATCATAGTATTTGTTAAGTTTACTAGATTTCGTAGGATTGACGACAGATTAATCGGAGTGGTCCAAAGTAGCCAAAAACCTCCTTTAACAATACACAAAGTTGTTCAAGCTTAAATCTGAAGTTATCTTCTTCAGTATCAGGCAAAGGAGATACACTGTCTGAATCTGAGATTTCAACCTCAGAAGCTACCAAGGTATCCTCCCCCTTATGAGGGAGTACAACCTGCGTATCAGCAGCTGAAACAGACACCTTGCTATCTGATAAATGTTTAGTTTTACTCTTGTGTTTTCCCAAAACAGGAAAAGCAGATAATGCCGCAGATACCGTAGAAGATATATGTGCAGCAAAATCTGCAGACAAATATGTTCCTCCAGGAGGTTGAGAAGAATCGCAGGCACTGCATGTGACGCCAATGAAGCTTGGGACGTTAGAGGAGAAAGCTGGGGCATTGCCTGAACAGCATCATCCTGAGAGACTTTATTGGGCTCAGAGGGCAACAATTTATCTCTATTTTGTCATATTTAAGCAAGCAGCACAGAATTGCATAGGCAAAGCAATTTGTGCCTCAAGGCATAGCAAACCCTTATCACAAGCAGGGTTATAGCCACCACTATACTGAAGAGATTAATGTGGATTACAGCTAGACACAAATCATTGCTTGCAGGAAAAAGTAATTAATTTATTTAGACACCAAAACTTCACCACCTCCTCCATTAAAAGAGGCAAAGAGAATGACTGGGAAATATGGGTAGGGGAGTGACATTTAACAGCTTTGCTCTGGTGCGTTTTGCCTCCTACTGCTGGCCAGGAGTGATATTTCCACTAGTAATTGAATGACGTTGTGGACTCTCCATATTTTAGGAAAGAAAATGGTTAATCCCAAAGGGAAGAAAAGGCACAATTTAAAACTGTTCAACCCTTAAATTGATGGTAAACTTTACATGTTTTAGAATCAGGCTAAAAAAAATAAGTGGTATTTTAGTTGGACTTTAATTGATCACTTCTAATAAAGAGGTGCTGTAACTTTCTTTTTAATCTAGGCAAGCCGTTCAAATACCCAATCCTCCAGCCGTCCACTTCAAAACTATTTTTTTTGGGGGAGCTAACGGTTTGACCTGCTCTCCAATCGGCGCTCTAACTAAAAAAAAAAAAGTGATTGGAGAACAGTTCAGACCGTTAGCTCACAGAATAAATAAGTTTTGAAGTGGGAGGGCAGAACATGGGGTATTAGAATGAAATGGCTAGATTTCAAGTAAAATACAGCGCATCTTCATTAGAGGGGATAAATTAAAGTCCCTGTAAAATATCGGAATAGATTCCGGGCCTGTACTTTAAAAGGGAAACTATAACAATAATAAAAAGAGGTACTGTCAAAAAAGTGCTTAAAAACTGAAAATCAGCAAAAGGCTTACAAAGCAAATAACACATAAAGAAAGGGTTGAACAAATTTTGAACACCAAATTTGAATCCAAGCTCTGTTAAGTGTCTTATCACCTCAACCGGTCCTGACATCCTTCCTATACACTGAATAGGTTAAAGCAACACAGGAATAAGAGTTTTATATCTTAGAAAAGGCACGCTAAATCTGTTAACCCTTAGCACACCTGCACTACTGGTGAGAAGCCAAGAACCCAAAGAGAACAATTAGAAATATAGCGCAGGTGAAGGAAAACTCACTGTGTACAGCTCAGAAGTAACACAGGGAACACGCTAAAGTTAAAGCAACCTTAAACTATTTTTTTTTTTTAAAGTGCCCAAAATTGCTATAAACTGGCAGCATAGGGTGTACAAATATATGTCCCAAGAATATGTAAAGCATATGTACATGTTCATACTAATAGCCAGTGCAACTTCATAGCAGACCAGTCTCCGTTAGAGGATCCCCTTCTAAGACAAGAAGATCTGCACTGTCACCTCACTCCTCATCAAGGAGGCAAAAGAGAATGAATATGGATCATGAGAAGTGGAAGGGATTTAAATATCTGGTGTGTTGGGGTGTCTTTTGCCTTCTCCTGCTGGTCAGTAGGGAAATTCGACTCGTGGACTCATCATCCGATGAAAGGAAGATGCAGTGTGGGAAATTTGTTCAACAGCAGCAGTATGTATTTTTATTAAAAGGGGAACAGTGCCCCTCTAACAGACTGATGTTCCTAACCAGTGATTCTAGATTCAATACCAGCATCTTAGAAAACATTTGTCAGCCTACTTAGATAATCCATGTCCACTACTTGGGGGGGGGAAGGTTAGTAAGTTTGGTCATTTTCAAGTGGTGGCCACTAGGGTCTTGGTAGCAAGAAGTGTCACAGCAAGTATTAAATAATTAAATCCATTATTAAATGTCATACAGTGCACAGCCTTGCACCCAAAGAGGACCTTACATTGACTCTGTTCTTTATAAAAGAGCATCATGAATTCTCCGCTGCTACTTCTTGAGAACAGCCTTAAAAAGATAGGCGTAGGCTTTTAAAAAGTCAGATTTAGCAAAAACATAATTTATGTAAGAACTTACCTGATAAATTAATTTCTTTCATAGTGGCAAGAGTCCATGAACTAGTGATGTATGGGATATACATTCCTACGGGGGCAAAGTTTGCCAAACCGGAAAATGCCTATAAATACACCTCCCACCTCACTCATACTTCAGTTTAACGTATAGCCAAGACGTGAGGTAAAAAAGGAGTAAAAAGCATACAAAAAAAAAAATGGAAAAAATAATGTGCTTTATACAAAAAAAATCAGAACCACAAAAAATAGGGTGGGTTTCATGGACTTTTGCCACTATGAAAGAAATTAATTAATCAGGTAAGTTCTTACATAAATTATGTTTTCTTTCATGTAAGTGGTCCATGAGCTAGTGACGTATGGGATATAATACCCAAGATGTGGAAGTCCACGAGTCACTAGAGAGGGAGGGATAAAATAAAAATAGCTAATTCCGCTGAGAAATTAAATCCAAAAAAATAATTACGTTTTCATAAAAATGTCAGAAAAACTCAAATCAAAAGGCATTAGAATCAAACTGAGACAACTGCCTGAAGAACCTTTCTACCAAAGCTGCTTCCGAAGAGGCAAAAACACATAAAAATGGTAAAATTTTGTAAAAGTATGCAAAGAAGACCAAGTTGCTGCTTGGCAACTGATCTAGTAGAATGAGCTGTAATTCTCTGAGGCGGAGACTGCCCCGCCTCCAAATAAGCTTTGTGAATCAAAAGTTTGAACCAAGATGCCAAAGAAATGGCAGAGGCTTTCTGACCTTTCCTGGGGCTAGAAAAAAATATAACAAATAGACTAGAAGTCTTTCTGAAATCCTTAGTAGCCTCAACATATTATTTCAAAGCTCTTACCATATCCAAAGAATGTAAAGACCTTTCAAGAGTATTTTTAGGATTAGGACATAAAGAAGGAACAACAATGTCCCTATTGTTTGTTGTTAGAATTCACAACTTTAGGCAAAAATGTAAATGAAGTCCACAAAACAGCTTTATATTGATGGAAAATCAGATAAGGAGACTCACAAGACAATTCGGAAACTCTTCTAGCAAAAGAGATAGCCAAAAGAAATAACACTTTCCAAGAAAGTAGTTTAATATCCATAGAATACATAGACTCAAAAAGAGAAGCCTGAAAAATCTGAATTGAAACTCCAAGGAGGAGAAATAGATTTAAAAACAGGTTTAATATGAATCAAAGCCTGAACAAAACAGTGAATATCAGGAAGTTAAGAAATCTTTCTATGAAATGAGACAGAAAGAGCAGAAATGTGTCCTTTCAAAGTATTTGCAGACAAATCCTTATCCAAACCATCCTGAAAAAACTGTAAAATCCTAGGAATTCTGAAAGAATGCCAAGAATAATTATGAATGGAAGACCATGAAATATAGGTTTTCCAAACCCGATGATACATTTTTCCTTGAATCAGACTTACGAGCCTGTATCATAGTGTTAATCACTGAGTCAGAAAAACCTCTATGACTAAGCACTATGGCCTCCATCCTGAAGAAACTGTAAAATCCGAGGAATTCTAAAAGAATGCCAAGAAAAATCATGAGATGAGCACCATGAAATATAGGTCCAAACCTGATGATAAATTTTCCTTTAAACAGACTTATGAGCCTGTATCATAGTGCTAATCACCGAGTCAAAGAAACCTCTATAACTAAGCACTAAGCGTTCAATTTCCATGACATCATAAGATTTAAGATGGAAAAAATAGCCCTTGAGACAAAAGGTCTGGCCTTAAAGTGAAGGTCAAGTTACTAATATTGCCCCACGGCATTGCATAGACATTTAAAAATTAAGAAGGGTTTAATTCATGAAAAGTTTTAAATTTATATATATTGAAGATTACCTATTTACCGCTGCGACGATAAGTGCAGCTCTCCCGTTGGCCATTTTGTCAAATTGATTGACAGATGACGATTCGTAAAAGAACCAATCCTTGTTTTCCCCTGGGCCGTGATGTTTAAGCAAAGGGGCTGAACACCCTGCGGGGGAAACAAGGATTCGTTATTTTACAATTCGTCATCTGTCAATCAATTTGACAAAATGGGGAAGGGGAGAGCTGCGCTTATTGTCGCAGCGGTAAATAGGTAATAAATTTGGAGAGGTTGTAGCGGGGTGGACAACTGACTTCCTCATGTGCAGCCTTACCCTAGCTTGGATTCCAGGGAAAATTGATCCGACCTCTCTGGAGTACTGTTCCTACGGCAACTTGGTCTGTAGAATCAGACGGGCAGGAGTGGGCTAGTTTGTGGTCTTTGCTCAGGGAACCGGGACACCTGTCAGCCTGGTCCATTCAGTCTTACACATTTTGCCCCAACTTTGACTGTCTTTGTTGTGCACAAATATTGACTCACGCCAAGGGAACTAATTTATATTTCAGATGATCTGCTCCCTGCCTAATAGTTTGTGTTTTCCAACATTGAACACAGTAGAGACTCCACTGTTAATATGTCTATTGTGTGTGGGGGGTTTTTCTTTCCTTAAATTGTACTTAGAGATCATACACGTACAATGCTGATGTGAATATGTCCCTTAGGCAGGTAATATATGTTATAGCCAGTCTATGTTTTCCTGAGGTCTATGCAGTTGAACACATAGATCGCATTTACCCTCTGAATATTTCTGTATTTGCAATATATGTATTTTTAGTATTATGCTGGCAGATATTGGGAAATCTTATTCTTTTGCATACATTTTATAGGTCTAGGACCAAGTGGCATTATATAATTCTGATGTGCGACTCTGGTGAAACCATGTAACAGACTCTACCAAAATATTGTAGGAGATCTTTGGATCTCTTAACTGCGCATAGTGCATGCTATTATTATTATAATATTGGTATGTGAAAAGGATATTTATGTAATATATTTAAAGCATACATTTAGTTTAACTAGTTGAAGCAGCTTTCAGCGTATCAGCTCTATTCCACCTACCCAAATCTTTCTTAGAGATTGCTAACGCCTGCAGTTTCAGTCCTAGTCTGATAATGTCCCAGCAATTTATTTCCTGCATTTCCCCTCCATTCCCTTTTGGCAGAGTTACGCTGTCTCTGCCCTGTCTAAAGAGCCCTAGCTGCTCTTTGGGCCCTAACAACAATAATATTGCTGTGTTTATATGCACGCTCTTCTCTACATCTAACCTGCTAGTTGATGTACTCTTAGATTGGTTCACCTTTAGCCTGTAGATAGTTAAATATAAGTTTGGTTATTTATATCTCATGTATGTCACTATCTTATATTGTATAATGGTCATCATTTCCGATTTACGTCTGTTGATGTCTATACAGGTTTAGTTTGAGTATGCAGTTTGTTTTTCTCTATCTCTATATATGAAGCTACTGTATTAATGATGTGTCCTCAACTATACCCTAGTTTTCAGATCCCTCAGATGGATCGCTGTAGCATTGATGGCACTATGCAGATAAAGTAATAAAATGAGGCGCAATGAGGGGTATTGCTTGGATTCAATTAAGAAGATAGGATTTCCTATTAACTGGGGTATCGAATTCTGTAACTAATGTCCCTTTCATTGATGTACTTGTGATATTGCCCTTCAATGTGTAAATGTTTGTGACTGTCTTGTCTGCCTCAATAAAAATATTTAAAAAAAAAAAGTTCTCTCTTTAATAGAGGCCAAGCATGAAGAGCTCTGAAGATAGCACGGAGTTCTAAAATATTGATTGGTAACGTCGCTCTTGTGAGGTTTCCAAACCCCTTGCGTCGTCGGAGACCCCCAGATAGCTCCCCAACCTGTAAGACTTGCATCAGTTGAGATCACAGTCCAGGAAGGACGAACAAAAGAGGCCCCTTGAACAATCTGATGATGGCCAATCACCAAGACAGAGAGAGTTGAATGTTGGGATTTAAGTATATCAGTTGTCATATCCGGGTATAATCCCTCCACCATTAATTCAGCATGCAAAGCTGCAGAGGTTTCATATGAAAACAAGCAAAGGGGATTGCGTCCGATGCTGCAGTCATAAGACCTAAAACTTCCATGCACATAGCCACTGAAGGGAACGATTGAGACTGAAGATGTAGACAAGCTAAAACCAATTTAATTCGCCTCTTCTCTGTTAAGGACATAGTCATGGACATGAATCTATCTGGAATCCTAAAATGGTGACCCTTGTTTGAGGAATCAAGAAACTTTATAAATGTATCCTCCAACCATGCCCTTGAAGAAATCACACTAGTTGCTTTGTGTGAGATTCTGCTAAATGTAAAGACTGAGCTAGTACCAAGATATTGTCCAAATAAGGAAACCCTGCAATACCCTGCTCTCTGATTACAGAAAGAAAGGCACAGAGAACCTTCAAAAAGATTTTTGGAGCTGTCGCTAGGCCAAATGGAAGAGCGACAAACTGGTAATGCTTGTCTAGAAAAGAGAATCTCTGAAACCGATAGTGATCTGGATGAATTGGCATATGAAGAAAAGCAACCTGTAAGTCTATGTGGACATAAAATTCCCTTGTTGAACAAAAGGCAGAATAGTCCTTATAGTCACCATCTTGAAAGTTGGGACTCTTACAAAATTATTTAAAAGTTTCAGATCCAGAACTGGCCTGAAAGAATTCTCTTTCTTTGGGACAATGAATAGATTTGAATAGAACCCAAAACCCTGTTCCTGTAGAGGAACTGGAACAATCACCCCTGAAAGCTCTAGATCTAAAACACACTTCAGAAAAGCCTGAGCCTTCACAGGATTTGTTGGAACATGAAAAACATAATTTATGCTTACCTGATAAATGTATTTCTCTTGTGGTGTATCCAGTCCACGGATCATCCATTACTTGTGGAATATTCTCCTTCCCAACAGGAAGTTGCAAGAGGATCACCCACAGCAGAGCTGCTATATAGCTCCTCCCCTAACTGCCATATCCAGTCATTCGACCGAAAACAAGCAGAGAAAGGAGAAACCATAGGGTGCAGTGGTGACTGTAGTTTTAAAATTAAAAAATACCTGCCTTTAAAATGACAGGGCGGGCCATGGACTGGATACACCACAAGAGAAATAAATTTATCAGGTAAGCATAAATTATGTTTTCTCTTGTAAGGTGTATCCAGTCCACGGATCATCCATTTCTTGTGGGATACCAATACCAAAGCTAAAGTACACGGATGAAGGGAGGGACAAGGCAGGTACTTAAACGGAAGGTACCACTGCCTGTAAAAACCTTTCTCCCACAAATAGCCTCCAAAGAAGCAAAAGTATCAAATTTGTAGAATTTTGAAAAAGTATGAAGCGAAGACCAAGTCGCCGCCTTGCAAATCTGTTCAACAGATTTTTAAAGGCCCATTTAAGCCACAGATCTAGTAGAATGAGGTGTAATCCTTTCTGGAGGCTGCTGGCCAGCAGTCTCATAGGCTAAGCGGATTATGCTTTTTAGCCAAAAAGAGGTTGCCGAAGCCTTTTGACCTCTCCTCTGTCCAGAGTAGACAACAAACAAAGCAGATGTTTGACGAAAATCTTTAGTAGCTTGTAAGTAAAACTTTAAAGCACGAACCACGTCCAGATTGTGTAATAGACGTTCCTTCTTTGAAGAAGGATTAGGACACAAAGACGGAACAACAATCTCTTGATTGATATTCTTATTAGATACCACCTTAGGTAAAAACCCAGGTTTGGTACGCAGAACTACCTTATCTGCATGGAAGATCAGATAAGGAGAATCACATTGTAAGGCATATAACTCAGAAACTCTGCGAGCCGAGGAAATAGCTACCAAAAAAAACATAATTTATGTAAGAACTTACCTGATAAATTCATTTCTTTCATATTAGCAAGAGTCCATGAGCTAGTGACGTATGGGATATACATTCCTACCAGGAGGGGCAAAGTTTCCCAAACCTCAAAATGCCTACAAATACACCCCTCACCACACCCACAAATCAGTTTAACGAATAGCCAAGAAGTGGGGCGATAAGAAAAAAGTGCGAAAGCATAAAAAATAAGGAATTGGAACAATTGTGCTTTATACAAAAAAATCATAACCACCACAAAAAGGGTGGGCCTCATGGACTCTTGCTAATATGAAAGAAATGAATTTATCAGGTAAGTTCTTACATAAATTATGTTTTCTTTCATGTAATTAGCAAGAGTCCATGAGCTAGTGACGTATGGGATAATGACTACCCAAGATGTGGATCTTTCCACGCAAGAGTCACTAGAGAGGGAGGGATACAATAAAGACAGCCAATTCCGCTGAAAAATAATCCACACCCAAAATAAAGTTTAAATTTTATAATGAAAAAAACTGAAAACATAAGCAGAAGATTCAAACTGAAACAGCTGCCTGAAGTACTTTTCTACCAAAAACAGCTTCAGAAGAAGAAAACACATCAAAATGGTAGAATTTAGTAAAAGTATGCAAAGAAGACCAAGTTGCTGCTTTGCAAATCTGATCAACCGAAGCTTCATTCCTAAACGCCCAGGAAGTAGAAACTGACCTAGTAGAATGAGCTGTAATCCTTTGAGGCGGAGTTTTACCCGACTCGACATAAGCATGATGAATTAAAGATTTCAACCAAGATGCCAAAGAAATGGCAGAGGCCTTCTGACCTTTCCTAGAACCGGAAAAGATAACAAATAGACTAGAAGTCTTTTGGAAATTCTTAGTAGCTTCAATATAATATTTCAAAGCTCTAACTACATCCAAAGAATGCAATGATTTCTCCTTAGAATTCTTAGGATTAGGACATAATGAAGGAACCACAATTTCTCTACTAATGTTGTTGGAATTCACAACCTTAGGTAAAAATTCAAAATAAGTTCGCAACACCGCCTTATCCTGATGAAAAATCAGAAAAGGAGACTCACAAGAAAGAGCAGATAATTCAGAAACTCTTCTGGCAGAAGAGATGGCCAAAAGGAACAAAACTTTCCAAAAAAGTAATTTAATGTCCAATGAATGCATAGGTTCAAACGGAGGAGCGTGAAGAGCCCCCAGAACCAAATTCAAACTCCAAGGAGGAGAAATTGACTTAATGACAGGTTTTATACGAACCAAAGCTTGTACAAAATAATGAATATCAGGAAGATTAGCAATCTTTCTGTGAAAAAGAACAGAAAGAGCAGAGATTTGTCCTTTCAAGGAACTTGCAGACAAACCTTTCTCCAAACCATCCTGAAGAAACTGTAAAATTCTCGGAATTCTAAAAGAATGCCAGGAAAAATGATGAGAAAGACACCAAGAAATATAAATTCCAGACTCTATAATATATCTCCCTAGATCCAGATTTACGAGCCTGTAACATAGTATTAATCACAGAGTCAGAGAAACCTCTTTGACTAAGAATCAAGCGTTCAATCTCCATACCTTTAAATTTAAGGATTTGAGATCCTGATGGAAAAAAGGACCTTGCGACAGAAGGTCTGGTCTTAACGGAAGAGTCCACGGTTGGCAAGAGGCCATCCGGACAAGATCCGCATACCAAAACCTGTGAGGCCATGCTGGAGCTACCAGCAGAACAAACGAGCATTCCTTCAGAATCTTGGAGATCACTCTTGGAAGAAGAACTAGAGGCGGAAAGATATAGGCAGGATGATACTTCCAAGGAAGTGACAATGCATCCACTGCTTCCGCTTGAGGATCCCTGGATCTGGACAGATACCTGGGAAGTTTCTTTTTTAGATGAGAGGCCATCAGATCTATTTCTGGAAGTCCCCACATTTGGACAATCTGAAGAAATACCTCTGGGTGAAGAGACCATTCGCCCGGATGCAACGTTTGGCGACTGAGATAATCCGCTTCCCAATTGTCTATACCTGGGATATGAACCGCAGAAACTAGACAGGAGCTGGATTCCGCCCAAACCAGAATTCGAGATACTTCTTTCATAGCCAGAGGGCTGTGAGTCCCTCCTTGATGATTGATGTATGCCACAGTTGTGACATTGTCTGTCTGAAAACAAATGAACGATTCTCTCTTTAGAAGAGGCCAAGACTGAAGAGCTCTGAAAATTGCACGGTAATCTCACCTCCTGAGATTCCCAAACTGTTACAGTTACCCTTAGTCTCGCTGAGAGATGGACCGCTTAGTAGCCTGGATCCCTATTGCTAAAGAGGGGAGAAGCTGCTTTCCATAGTATTCTATATGAGTCTCGCAAATATAGAATAATCTCCCTTAGCTGCAGTACAGCTAGGATACCCTTCTGCCCACAAAAACGAGTCAACGCTGCGATTGAGGGTCAAACAAGAACTCAGGACTGGGATGCCCAGCCTGCTTTTTATTAAGGTTACATGCACACAGGGCACTCCCAGGGGGAGAGGGGGGGAAGCACAAAATCCCCCATCACACATTTAGATAGAGAGCACTGTCCTTTGACAGGCCACAATAGGATTACAGTACTTAAGATAACAAGTTTACAAGTTCATCTTATCAATTAGCAGTCTGGCTCCGGAGGTGATTAGACAATGGGATTGGTTATCTCTAAACTTAGAGCTGAAGCCAGCAAATGTGTATTTAGGCAATAGTTTCTAAAAGCTGAAAAAAGTTAACTCTTTATGAAATGATACTTGTTACGGTTTTCTTGGAGCCCTTCTTAGGCGCTGGCTTGCTGGTTCAGGCATTGCTGCTGGGAAATAAGCTCTTCACAACAAAATAACTAATGCTTCTGTAACAGTGCTCCCTTTCTGTGGAACACTCTGGCAGACACGGTCTGACCCCTTTTCGGGGCAGACTAAGGCTGTCCAGACCGCTGGTTATGCGGGGCTGAGGTCGGTTTGTCTGGACAACCCGTCGGCGTTGCCATTCTGTTTCCCAGGTCTGTAAGTAATGGTGAAATTGAAGGGTTGCAACGATAAGCTCCAACGTAATAGCCTGCCGTTATCTCCAGAGACCCGGTTCAGCCACACCAACGGGTTATGGTCGGTGACCAGAGTGAACTCCTGCCCATATAAATAGGGAGTCAATTTCTTTAATGCCCACACCAAAGCCAAACACTCCTTTTCGACCGCTGCATAGCTGACTTCGCGGGGCAGGAGCTTCCGGCTGATGTAGGCAACTGGATGCTCCCCTCCATCTTCGCCTACTTGGCTGAGGACGGCTCCCAGCCCAAACATGGAAGCATCTGTATGGACGATAAAACGTTTGTTAAGGGCTGGGGCCGCCAAGACAGGAGCGTTAATTAGAGCATTTTTGAGAGCCTGGAAAGCCGTTTCACAGTGGGGAGACCACAGGACCTGTCGAGGTAAGTTCTTCTTGGTCAAGTCAGTCAGGGGTTTGGCAAGTGTGCTGTAGTCTGGTACGAACCGTCTATAGTACCCTGCCGTGCCAAGGAAGGCTAGGACCTGAGTCTTAGTGATGGGGGTGGGCCAATTGGCGACAGCTTCTATCTTGGCCGGCTCTGGTCGCTGCTTTCCACACCCCACCCGGTGACCCAGGTACTGTACCTCGGCCATCCCAAAGTGACATTTTTCTGGCTTCAGAGTCAGGCCAGCAGCCCGGATCTGATCCAGAACCATTCCTACATGAGCTAAGTGGTCCTCCCAGGACTCACTGTGGATCGCTATGTCGTCCAGGTAGGCGCAAGCAAAACTCTGGAAGCCATCCAGGAGCCTATCCACCAAGCGCTGGAATGTAGCTGGGGCATTCTTCATCCCAAACGGCATTACCCTAAACTGATATAAGCCGAATGGGGTGACGAATGCCGACTTGGGGATAGCCTCCGGGGCCAGGGGAATCTGCCAGTAACCTTTGCAGAGGTCAATAGTGGTCAGGTAATTTCCCCTGGCTATACGATCGAGTAGCTCGTCTACCCTGGGCATAGGGTAAGCGTCCGTCACGGTTTTTTCAGTGAGCCTCCGATAGTCTATGCAGAACCGGGTGGTCCCATCTTTCTTGGGCACCAAGACAACTGGGGAGGCCCAGGGACTATCGGAGGGCTCAATTACCCTGAGCTGGAGCATCTCATCGATCTCCTTCTTCATTCCTGTCCTAACTGCTTCGGGGATTCGGTACGGAGCCTGGCGCAAGGGAGCTTGTCCCGGAGTATCTACCTGGTGGGTGGTTAAAGTAGTGTACCCTGGCTTCGGGGAGAAGGTGAGGTGTTTGGACTGGAGGAGTTGGCTGAGCTGCTCCCTTTCAGTGGGGCTAAGTCGGTCTCCTATCTGAACCTGAGCCACTATTCCGGTGGGGAGACTCTTTTCTAATAGGTCTGGAATGGGTAGACTGTCTGGGTCTTCCTGAGGGGAACAACATACGGCCGTCACGTTCTCTATGTTACGGTTACCCTTAGTCTCGCTGAGAGATGGACCGCTTAGTAGCCTGGATCCCTATTGCTAAAGAGGGGAGAAGCTGCTTTCCATAGTATTCTATATGAGTCTCGCAAATATAGAATAATCTCCCTTAGCTGCAGTACAGCTAGGATACCCTTCTGCCCACAAAAACGAGTCAACGCTGCGATTGAGGGTCAAACAAGAACTCAGGACTGGGATGCCCAGCCTGCTTTTTATTAAGGTTACATGCACACAGGGCACTCCCAGGGGGAGAGGGGGGGGAAGCACAAAATCCCCCATCACACATTTAGATAGAGAGCACTGTCCTTTGACAGGCCACAATAGGATTACAGTACTTAAGATAACAAGTTTACAAGTTCATCTTATCAATTAGCAGTCTGGCTCCAGAGGTGATTAGACAATAGTTTCTAAAAGCTGAAAAAAAAGAGTTAACTCTTTATGAAATGAAACTTGTTACAGTTTTCTTGGAGCCCTTCTTAGGCGCTGGCTTGCTGGTTCAGGCATTGCTGCTGGGAAATAAGCTCTTCACAACAAAATAACTAATGCTTCTGTAACATTGCTCCCTTTCTGTGGAACACTCTGGCAGACACGGTCTGACCCCTTTTCGGGGCAGACTAAGGCTGTCCAGACCGCTGGTTATGCGGGGCTGAGGTCGGTTTGTCTGGACAACCCGTCGGCGTTGCCATTCTGTTTCCCAGGTCTGTAAGTAATGGTGAAATTGAAGGTTTGCAACGATAAGCTCCAACGTAATAGCCTGCCGTTATCTCCAGAGACCCGGTTCAGCCACACCAACGGGTTATGGTCGGTGACCAGAGTGAACTCCTGACCATATAAATAGGGAGTCAATTTCTTTAATGCCCACACCAAAGCCAAACACTCCTTTTCGACCGCTGCATAGCTGACTTCGCGGGGCAGGAGCTTCCGGCTGATGTAGGCAACTGGATGCTCCCCTCCATCTTCGCCTACTTGGCTGAGGACGGCTCCCAGCCCGAACATGGAAGCATCTGTATGGACGATAAAACGTTTGTTAAGGGCTGGGGCCGCCAAGAAAGGAGCGTTAATTAGAGCATTTTTGAGAGCCTGGAAAGCCGTTTCACAGTGGGGAGACCACAGGACCTGTCGAGGTAAGTTCTTCTTGGTCAAGTCAGTCAGGGGTTTGGCAAGTGTGCTGTAGTCTGGTACGAACCGTCTATAGTACCCTGCCGTGCCCAGGAAGGCTAGGACCTGAGTCTTAGTGATGGGGGTGGGCCAATTGGCGACAGCTTCTATTTTGGCCGGCTCTGGTCGCTGCTTTCCACACCCCACCCGGTGACCCAGGTACTGTACCTCGGCCATCCCAAAGTGGCATTTTTCTGGCTTCAGAGTCAGGCCAGCAGCCCGGATCTGATCCAGAACCATTCCCACATGAGCTAAGTGGTCCTCCCAGGACTCACTGTGGATCGCTATGTCGTCCAGGTAGGCGCAAGCAAAACTCTGGAAGCCATCCAGGAGCCTATCCACCAAGCGCTGGAATGTAGCTGGGGCATTCTTCATCCCAAACGGCATTACCCTAAACTGATATAAGCCGAATGGGGTGACGAATGCCGACTTGGGGATAGCCTCCGGGGCCAGGGGAATCTGCCAGTAACCTTTGCAGAGGTCAATAGTGGTCAGGTAATTTCCCCTGGCTATACGATCGAGTAGCTCGTCTACCCTGGGCATAGGGTAAGCGTCCGTCACGGTATTTTCATTGAGCCTCCGATAGTCTACGCAGAACCGGGTGGTCCCATCTTTCTTGGGCACCAAGACAACTGGGGAGGCCCAGGGACTATCGGAGGGCTCAATTACCCTGAGCTGGAGCATCTCATCGATCTCCTTCATTCCTGTCCTAACTGCTTCGGGGATTCGGTACGGAGCCTGGCGCAAGGGAGCTTGTCCCGGAGTATCTACCTGGTGGGTGGTTAAAGTAGTGTACCCTGGCTTCGGGGAGAAGGTGAGGTGTTTGGACTGGAGGAGTTGGTTGAGCTGCTCCCTTTCAGTGGGGCTAAGTCGGTCCCCTATCTGAACCTGCGCCACTATACCTGTGGGGAGGCTCTTTTCTAATAGGTCTGGAATGGGTAAACTGTCGGGGTCTTCCTGAGGGGAACAACATACGGCCGTCACGTTCTCTGGTCGCTCAAAATATTCCTTGAGCATGTTTACATGGAATGTCTTTCTAAGATTGTTGTCGTGGCAGCTAGCTATCACATAAGTGGTGTCTCCCCTTTTCTCTACGATCTGGTAGGGACCCTGCCAGGACGCCTGCAATTTGTCTGTCTTCACCGGCTTAAGTACTAACACCTTTTGTCCTATGGTGAAGATTCTCTTTCGGGCCCCCCGATCGTACCATACTTTCTGTCTTCTCTGGGCCAACTGGAGATTAGCCCGCACGGATTTGGCTAATTGCTCCATTCGGTCCCTGAGTTCCAGCACGTATGGCACAATTGGGACACCGTCAGCCTCCATCTCTCCCTCCCAGTGCTCCCGGATCAGGTTTAGGGGTCCCCGTACCTTTCTTCCGTAGAGCAACTCGAAGGGAGAGAACCCTGTCGTTTCCTGGGGCACCTCCCGATAAGCAAATAGGAGGTGCGGCAGGAAGCGTTCCCAGTCTCGGTATTCCTGAGTGAACGTCTTGAGCATTTGCTTGAGGGTCCCATTGAACCTCTCACACAGCCCGTTCGTCTGGGGGTGGTATGGGGAGCTTAGGAGGGACTTAATTTTGCAAACCTGCCAGAGTTGTTGGGTCAATTCAGCCGTAAATTGGGTGCCTCGGTCGGATAGGATTTCTTTTGGAAATCCTACCCGGGAGAACACCTGTACTAGTGCATTCGCTACCGTATCCGCTTGTATGTTGGATAGGGCGACAGCCTCTGGGTACCTGGTAGCGTAGTCCACTACGGTAAGAATGTATCGCTTACCGGAGGGACTAGGGGTAGCCAGTGGTCCCACTAGGTCAATAGCAACCCGGCTGAAGGGTTCCTCTACAATGGGCATATTTACTAGCTGGGCTTTAGGGTGATCGCCTCGCCTTCCTACTCGTTGACACACATTGCAGGTGTTACAGTAAGTTCTAACGTCAGCGTGCACCCCTGGCCAAAAGAACGTGTGAGTAATGCGGTGTAGGGTACGGGTAACGGCTAGGTGGCCTGCTAAGGGGATGTCGTGGCCTATTTTGAGGATTTCTTGACGGTATTTGTGGGGCACTACCAGCTGTCGCCTACGCTGTCCCCTTTTCTCTGTCCAGCGGTATAGTTTCCCTTTTTCCCATAAGAATGTTTCGTTATCTGCCCCGCCCCCTCCGGTCTCTGCTCGTTCCCGGTACTTTTGTAAGGTCGGGTCAGTCTTAGACTCTGCCTCGAAGGCATCTGGGGTGTCCCAGGGTATGGGGCCTAACCTGTCAGGCAAGGTCGGGGTAGGTCTTACCTGTGTCTCCCGCACTGGTGAGAGCTCTCGCTCCGTCCGGGCTTGGGCCCGTGTAGTCACTGGGTCCGCCTCGTTGTTGCATACTGGAGCATAGGCAGAAGTCATGGGGCCCAAATCGTTGCCCAGTAGTACTTCGGCAGGTAAATTATCCATTAGGCCCACGTTCACAGCCCCCTTTCCCGCTCCCCAATCAAGATGCACTTTAGCTGTTGGAATTTTGTACACATCCCCCCCCGCCACTCTAACGGCCACAGTCTGTCCGGATCGCTTGTGCTCTGGCACCAAATGACTCTGTACCAGCGTGATAGTAGCCCCTGTGTCTCGCAATCCCTCGGTAGATCGCCCCTCGAGCCATACCCTCTGCCGATGGTGCTGGCGGTTATCTGAGGCAGCATATACAGGGTCTGCCTCGTGAAGCGGCCCCACATATCCCTCCATAGGGGCCTCTTGGTTAACACAGAGGGCCCGGGCCGGACGATAGGACCCAGAGGGGTAATTGTAATTCCTGGGTGTCTGGTGCGTATTAAGGGGGCAGCTAGCCATGAAATGCCCTGGTTGCTTGCATCGGTGGCAAGTCGGTCTGGGACGCTCAGAGCTGTTATTGGGTGGTCCTGAGTGTCGGACGGGCCCTGTGGGCACCGGGGCTCGGAATTCAGCACGAGGGGGTGCACGGTAAACCTCTCTGGGTTCGACCCGTGCTGGAGCTCGGTAGTTCATGGGTTCGTGAAGACGGGAGTCATAATGTTCATCGGCCAATTTGGCTGCTTCTTCTAAGGTAGAAGGCCGCCTGTCTCGCAGCCATTCCTTCCCTTGCTGTTCCATGCCATTATAAAAATGTTCTAAGAGAAACAATTGTAAAATTTCCTCCCCAGTCACCGCTTTACTTCCGCTCAGCCAGTGATTTGCCGCTCTCCGCATTCGGTGCGCCCATTCCATATGGGTATCGTTAGGCTTCTTTTCCGTGCCCCGAAACTGTCGGCGATACGTGTCCGGAGTTACAGCGTACCGTCGCAACAGTGTCTCCTTAACTAGCTCATACTGTGTCACTTCCTCAGCACCCAGAGTACGAAAGGCTTCCAGGGCTCGCCCGGATAGTTTCCCAGACAATATCGTGGGCCACTCTCTGTTGGGAATCTGGTGCAGGGCACATTGCCTTTCGAAGTCCGCCAAATATTCATCAATCCCTGTCTCGCTCTCTAGGAAGGGTCGAAATGCCGCATAGGGTATCTTGGGCCTCCCAGCATTTTCGACAGGGATGATTACCTGCGGGGCTTCAGCATTGCGGTGTGCGTTCGCTAGGTTGAGTTCGTGGGCTCGAGTCTCTCGTATATCCTCGTCCGCCTCCGCCATCAACTGCTGTACCAATTCCATGGAGGGGTTCGGCCCGTATAATGAGAGCCTTTCCCGAACAATCCTGGTTTTTTCGTCACTAATCGTGGTCGGTGTTTCCGCCATTGTGAAGCTCTGATCCAGTTCGGTCAATTCTGCGATCAGCTCTCTCCTCGGCCGGTTGCTGGCGTACCCCCCTCTGCTTTCAAGTAAATCCTTTAGGGTTGTACGCTTCAATTTTTCGTAAGCGCTCTCCATCCGTTCTGTACCTCTCCTAGGAAATCCAGGAAAATCCCGCCGCTGCCGCCAAATGTTACGGTTACCCTTAGTCTCGCTGAGAGATGGACCGCTTAGTAGCCTGGATCCCTATTGCTAAAGAGGGGAGAAGCTGCTTTCCATAGTATTCTATATGAGTCTCGCAAATATAGAATAATCTCCCTTAGCTGCAGTACAGCTAGGATACCCTTCTGCCCACAAAAACGAGTCAACGCTGCGATTGAGGGTCAAACAAGAACTCAGGACTGGGATGCCCAGCCTGCTTTTTATTAAGGTTACATGCACACAGGGCACTCCCAGGGGGAGAGGGGGGGAAGCACAAAATCCCCCATCACACATTTAGATAGAGAGCACTGTCCTTTGACAGGCCACAATAGGATTACAGTACTTAAGATAACAAGTTTACAAGTTCATCTTATCAATTAGCAGTCTGGCTCCGGAGGTGATTAGACAATGGGATTGGTTATCTCTAAACTTAGAGCTGAAGCCAGCAAATGTGTATTTAGGCAATAGTTTCTAAAAGCTGAAAAAAGTTAACTCTTTATGAAATGATACTTGTTACGGTTTTCTTGGAGCCCTTCTTAGGCGCTGGCTTGCTGGTTCAGGCATTGCTGCTGGGAAATAAGCTCTTCACAACAAAATAACTAATGCTTCTGTAACACAAACCCCTTGTGCCGTCAGAGACCCCCACACAGCTCCCCAACCTGTAAGACTTGCATCTGTTGAGATTACAGTCCAGGTCGGAAGAACAAAAGAAGCCCCCTGAACTAAACAATGGTGATCTGTCCACCACGTCAGAGTGTGTCGTACAATCGGTTTTAAAGATATTAATTGAGATATCTTTGTTTAATCCCTGCACCACTGGTTCAGCATACAGAGCTGAAGAGGTTGCATGTGAAAACGAGCAAAGGGGATCGCGTCCGATGCAGCAGTCATAAGACCTAGAATTTCCATGCATAAGGCTACCGAAGGGAATGATTGTGACTGAAGGTTTCGACAAGCTGATATCAATTTTAGACGTCTCTTGTCTGTCAAAGATAGAGTCATGGACACTGAATCTATCTGGAAACCCAAAAAGGTTACCCTTGTCTGAGGAATCAATGAACTTTTTAGTAAATTGATCCTCCAACCATGATCTTGAAGAAACAACACAAGTCGATTCGTATGAGATTCTGCTAAATGTGAAGACTGAGCAAGTACCAAGATATCGTCCAAATAAGGAAATACCACAATACCCTGTTCTCTGATTACAGACAGAAGGGCACCGAGAACCTTTGTAAAAATTCTTGGAGCTGTTGCTAGGCCAAACGACAGAGCCACAAACTGGTAATGCTTGTCTGGGAACGAGAATCTCAGAAACTGATAGTGATCTGGATGAATCGGAATATGCAGATATGCATCCTGTAAATCTATTGTAGACATATAATGCCCTTGCTGAACAAAAGGCAGGATAGTCCTTACAGTTACCATTTTAAATGTTGGTATCCTTACATAACGATTCAATATTTTTAGATCCAGAACTGGTCTGAAGGAATTCTCCTTCTTTGGTACAATGAAGAGATTTGAATAAAACCCCAGCCCCTGTTCCAGAACTGGAACTGGCATAATTACTCCAGCCAACTCTAGATCTGAAACACATTTCAGAAATGCTTGAGCCTTCGCTAGATTTACTGGGACACGGGAAAGAAAAAATCTCTTTGCAGGAGGCCTTATCTTGAAGCCAATTCTGTACCCTTCTGAAACAATATTCTGAATCCAAAGATTGTGAACGGAATTGATCCAAATTCCTTTGAAAAAACGTAATCTGCCCCCTACCAGCTGAGCTGGAATGAGGGCCGCACCTTCATGTGGACTTAGGAGCTGGCTTTGATTTTCTAAAAGGCTTGGATTTATTCCAGACTGGAGATGGTTTCCAAACTGATACCGCTCCTGAGGATGAAGGATCAGGCTTTTGTTCCTTGTTGTGACGAAAGGAACGAAAACGATTATTAGATCTAAATTTACCTTTAGATTTTTTATCCTGTGGTAAAAAAGTTCCTTTCCCTCCAGTAACAGTTGAGATAATAGAATCCAACTGAGAACCAAATAATGTATTACCCTGGAAAGAAAGGGAAAGCAGAGTAGACTTAGAAGACATATCAGCATTCCAAGTTTTAAGCCATAAAGCTCTTCTAGCTAAAATAGCTAGAGACATATACCTGACATCAACTCTAATGATATCAAAGATGGCATCACAAATAAAATTATTAGCATGTTGAAGAAGAATAATAATGCTATGAGAATTATGATCTGTTACTTGTTGCGCTAAAGCTTCCAACCAAAAAGTTGAAGCTGCAGCAACATCCGCCAAAGATATAGCAGGTCTAAGAAGATTACCTGAACACAAGTAAGCTTTTCTTAGAAAGGATTCAATTTTCCTATCTAAAGGATCCTTAAAGGAAGTACCATCTGCCGTAGGAATGGTAGTACGCTTAGCAAGAGTAGAGACAGCCCCATCAACCTTAGGGATTTTGTCCCAAAATTCTAATCTGTCAGATGGCACAGGATATAATTGCTTAAAACGTTTAGAAGGAGTAAATTAATTACCCAAATTATTCCATTCCCTGGAAATTACTTCAGAAATAGCACCAGGAACAGGAAAAACTTCTGGAATAACTACAGGAGATTTAAAAACCTTATCTAAACGTTTAGATTTAGTATCAAGAGGACCAGAATCCTCAATTTCTAATGCAATTAGGACTTCTTTAAGTAAAGAACGAAAAAATTCCATTTTAAATAAATATGAAGATTTATCAGCATCAACCTCTGAGACAGAATCCTCTGAACCAGAAGAGCCATTATCAGAATCAGAATGATGATGTTCATTTAAAAATTCATCTGAAAAATGAGAAGTTTTAAAAGACTTTTTACGTTTACTAGAAGGAGGAATAACAGACATAGCTTTCTTAATGGATTTAGAAACAAAATCTCTTATGTTATCAGGAACACTCTGAGTATTAGATGTTGATAAAACAGCAACAGGTAATGTAACTTTACTAAAGGAAATATTATCTGCATTAACAAGTTTGTCATGACATTCAATACAAACAACAGCTGGAGGAAGAGCTACCAAAAGTTTACAGCAGATACACTTAGCTTTGGTAGCTCCAGCACCAGGCAGCGATTTTCCAGAAGTATCTTCTGACTCAGCTTCAACATGGGACATCTTGCAATATGTAATAGAAAAAACAACATATAAAGCAAAATTGATCAAATTCCTTAAATGAGAGTTTCAGGAATGGGAAAAAATGCCAGTGAACAAGCTTCTAGCAACCAGAAGCAATAAAAAAATGAGACTTAAATAATGTGGAGACAAAAGTGACGCCCATATTTTTTTAGCGCCAAATAAGATGCCCACATTATTTGGCGCCAAAAATGACGCCACATCCGGAACGCCGACATTTTTGGCGCAAAAGAACGTCAAAAATGACGCAACTTCCGGCGACACGTATGACGCTGGAACATTTTCAGCCCCCGCGAGCCTAACAGCCCACAGGGAAAAGTCAAATTTTAAGGTAAGAAAAAAATTGTTTTATTCAAATGCATTATCCCAAATATGAAACTGACTGTCTGAAAATAAGGAATGTTGAACATCCTGAGTCAAGGCAAATAAATGTTTGAATACATATATTTAGAACTTTATAAAAAAGTGCCCAACAATAGCTTAGAGTGTCACAGAAAATAAGACTTACTTACCCCAGGACACTCATCTACATGTTGTAGAAAGCCAAACCAGTACTGAAACGAAAATCAGCAGAGGTAATGGTATATATATATATAAGAGTATATCGTCGATCTGAAAAGGGAGGTAAGAGATGAATCTCTACGACCGATAACAGAGAACCTATGAAATAGACCCCGTAGAAGGAGATCATTGAATTCAAATAGGTAATACTCTCCTCACATCCCTCTGACATTCACTGCACGCTGAGAGGAAAACCGGGCTCCAACCTGCTGCGGAGCGCATATCAACGTAGAATCTAGCACAAACTTACTTCACCACCTCCATAGGAGGCAAAGTTTGTAAAACTGATTTGAGGGTGTGATGAGGGGTGTATTTGTAGGCATTTTGAGGTTTGGGAAACTTTGCCCCTCCTGGTAGGAATGTATATCCCATACGTCACTAGCTCATGGACTCTTGCTAATTACATGAAAGAAAAGAACTTTCCAAGATAAAAGTTTGATATCTATGGAATGAAGAGGTTCAAACGGAACTCCTTGAAGAACCTTAAGAACCAGATTTAAGCTCCATGGCGGAGCAACAGGTTTAAACACAGGCTTGATTCTAACCAAAGCCTGACAAAATGCCTGAACGTCTGGAACATCTGCCAGACGCTTGTGCAAAAGAATAGACAGAGCAGAAATCTGTCCCTTTAAAGAACTAGCTGACAATCCTTTTTCCAATCCTTCTTGGAGAAAGGATAATATCCTGCGAATCCTGACCTTACTCCATGAGTAACCCTTGGATTCACACCAATAAAGATATTTACACCATATCTTATGGTAAATTTTCCTGGTGACAGGCTTTCGTGCCTGTATTAAGGTATCAATGACTGACTGAGAAGCCACGCTTTGATAACATCAAGCATTCAATCTACAGGCAGTCAGCCTCAGAGAAATTAGATTTGGATGGTTGAAAGGACCTTGAAGTAGAAGGTCCTGTCTCAGTGGCAGAGTCCATGGTGGAAAGGATGACATGTCCACCAGATCTGCATACCAAGTCCTGCGTGGCCACACAGGCGCCATCAAGATCCCCGATGCTCTCTCCTGCTTGATTTTGGCAATCAGACGAGGGAGCAGAGAAAACGGTGGAAACACAAAAGCCAGGTTGAAGGACCAAGGCGCTGCTAGAGCATCTATCAGCGTTGCCTTGGGGTCCCTGGACCTGGATCCGTAACAAGGAAGCTTGGCGTTCTGGCGAGACGCCATGAGATCCAGTTCTGGTTTGCCCCAACAATGAATCAATTGTGCAAACACCTCCGGATGGAGTTCCCACTCCCCCGGATGAAAAGTCTGTCGACTTAGAAAATCCGCCTCCCAGTTCTCTACACCTGGGATATGGATAGCTGATAGGTGGCAAGAGTGAAACTCCGCCCAGCGAATTATCTTTGAGACTTCTAACATCGCTAAGGAACTCCTTGTTCCCCCTTGATGGTTGATGTAAGCCACAGTCGTGATGTTGTCCGACTGAAATCTGATGAACCTCATTGTCGCTAGCTGAGGCCAAGCCTGAAGAGCATTGAATATCGCTCTTAGTTCCAGAATATTTATCGGAAGGAGTGACTCCTCCTGAGTCCACGATCCCTGAGCCTTCAGGGAGTTCCAGACTGCACCCCAACCTAGAAGGCTGGCATCTGTTGTTACAATTGTCCAATCTGGCCTGAGAAAGGTCATACCTTTGGACAGATGGACCCGAGATAGCCACCAGAGAAGAGAATCCCTGGTCTCTTGATCCAGATTTAGTAGAGGGGACAAATCTGTGTAATCCCCATTCCACTGACTGAGCATGCATAGTTGCAGCGGTCTGAGATGTAGGCGTGCAAACGGCACTATGTCCATTGCCGCTACCATTAAGCCGATTACTTCCATGCACTGAGCCACCGAAGGGCGAGGAATGGAATAAAGAACACGGCAGGAATTTAGAAGTTTTGATAACCTGGACTCCGTCAGGTAAATTTTCATTTCTACAGAATCTATCAGAGTCCCTAGGAAGGAAACTCTTGTGAGTGGGGATAGAGAACTCTTTTCCTCGTTCACCTTCCACCCATGCAACCTCAGAAATGCCAACACTATGTCCGTATGAGACTTGACAATTTGGAAGTTTGACGCCTGAATCAGGATGTCGTCTAAATAAGGGGCCACTGATATGCCCCGCGGCCTTAGAACCGCCAGAAGCGACCCCAGAACCTTCGTAAAAATTCTTGGGGCTGTAGCCAACCCAAAGGGAAGAGCTACAAACTGGTAATGCCTGTCTAGGAAGGCAAACCTGAGAAAACGATGATGATCTTTGTGTATCGGAATGTGAAGATAAGCATCCTTTAAATCCACTGTAGTCATGTATTGACCCTCCTGGATCATAGGTAGGATGGTATGAATAGTCTCCATCTTGAATGATGGAACTCTGAGAAATTTGTTTAAGATCTTTAGATCCAAAATTGGTCTGAAGGTTCCCTCTTTTTTGGGAACCACACACAGATTTGAGTAAAACCCCTGTCCCTGTTCCTCCTTTGGAACTGGATGGATCACTCCCATAACTAGGAGGTCTTGTACACAGTGTAAGAATGCCTCTCTCTTTATCTGGTTTGCAGATAATTGTGAAAGGTGAAATCTCCCTTTTGGGGGGGAAGCCTTGAAGTCCAGAAGATATCCCTGGGATATAATTTCCAACGCCCAGGGATCCTGGACATCTCTTGCCCACGCCTGGGAAAAGAGTGAAAGTCTGCCCCCTACTAGATCCGTTACCGGATAGGGGCCGTTCCTTCATGCTGTCTTAGAGGCAGCAGCAGGCTTTTTGGCCTGCTTACCTTTGTTCCAGGTCTGGTTAGGTCTCCAGACCGTCTTGGACTGAGCAAAAGTTCCCTCTTGTTTTGCATTAGAGGAAGTTGATGCCGCACTTGCCTTGAAGTTTCGAAAGGCACGAAAATTAGACTGTTTGGCCCTTGATTTGGACCTATCCTGAGGAAGGCGTGACCTTTTCCTCCAGTGATATCAGCAATAATCTCCTTCAAACCAGGCCCGAATAGGGTCTGCCCCTTGAAGGGAATGTTAAGCAGCTTAGACTTTGAAGTAACGTCAGCTGACCATGATTTAAGCCATAGCGCTCTGCGCGCCTGGATAGCAAAACCAGTATTCTTAGCCGTTAGTTTAGTCAAATGAACAATGGCATCAGAAACAAAATAATTGGCTAGCTTAAGTGCTCTAAGCTTGTCAAGTATGTCATCCAATGGAGTCGCTACCTGTAAAGCCTCTTCCAGAGACTCAAACCAGAACGCCGCAGCAGCAGTGACAGGAGCAATGCATGCAAGGGGCTATAGGATAAAACCTTGTTGAATAAACATTTTCTTAAGGTAACCCTCTAACTGTTAATCCATTGGATCTAAAAAAGCACAACTGTCCTCGACAGGGTTAGTAGTACGCTTTGCTAGAGTAGAAACTGCTCCCTCCACCTTAGGAACCGTCTGCCATAAGTCCTGTGTGATGGCGTCTATTGGAAACATTTTTCTAAAAATAGGAGGGGAAGAGAACGGCACACCTGGTCTATCCCATTCCTTAGTAATAATTTCTGTAAACCTTTTAGGTATTGGAAAAACATCAGTGTACACCGGCACTGCATAGTATTTATCCAGTCTACACAATTTATCTGGCACTGCAATTGTATCACAGTCATTCAGAGCAGCTAAAACCTCCCTGAGTAACACGCGGAGGTGTTCAAGCTTAAATTTAAATGTAGAAATATCAGAATCAGGTTGCATCATCTTCCCTGAGTCAGAAACATCACCCACAGAAAGAAGCTCACCTTCTTCAGCTTCTGCATATTGTGAGGCAGTAACAGACATAGCTCTTAAAGCGTCAGTATGCTCTGTATTTCGTCTAACTCCAGAGCTATCTCGCTTACCTCTAAATTCAGGTAGTCTGGCTAATACCGCTGACAGTGTATTATCCATGACTGCCGCCATGTCTTGTAAAGTAAACGCTATGGGCGCCCTGGATGTACTTGGCGCCATTTGAGCGTGAGTCCCTTGAGCGGGAGTCAAAGGATCTGACACGTGGGGAGAGTTAGTCGGCATAACTTCAGATTCCTCTGGTGATAAATTTTTTAAAGACAGAATATGATCTTTATTGCTTAAAGTGAAATCAGTACATTTGGTACACATTCTAAGAGGGGGTTCCACCATGGCTTTTAAACATTATGAACAAGGAGTTTCTTCTATGTCAGACATGTTTGTACAGACTAGCAATGAGACCAGCAAGCTTGGAAAACACTTTAAATCAAGTTAACAAGCAAATATAAGAAACGGTACTGTGCCTTTAAGAGAAACAAATTTTGTCAGAATTTGAAAAACAGTGAAAAAAAGGCAGTAAATCTAACGAAATGTTTACAGTGTGTATAATAAGCTAACAGAGCATTGCACCCACTTGCAAATGGATGATTAACCCCTTAGTTCAAAAAAACGGATCAAAAAAACGATAGACGTTTTTTTAACAGTCACACCAAACTGCCACAGCCTTGCTGTGGGCCTACCTTCCCCAACAAACGATTTTGGAAAGCCTAAGAGCCCTTTAGAGATGTCCTATAGCATTCAGGGGACTCCTGGAGGAAGCTGGATGTCTCAGTATGTAAAGTTACTGCGCAAAAAAGCGCTAAATTAGGCCCCTCCCACTCATAGTAACACAGTGGAAAGCCTCAGGAAACTGTTTCTAGGCAAATTTAAGCCAGCCATGTGGATAAAACTAGGCCCCAATAAAGTTTTATCACCAAAGTATATATAAAAACGTTTAAACATGCCAACAAAAAGTTTTATATTGTATAAAGTAAGCATGATACCAGTCGCTATTAAATCACTGTATTCAGGCTTACCTTACATAAATGTGGTATCAGCAGCATTTTTCTAGCATTCACATCTTCTAGAAAATAATTTTAACTGCACATACCTCATAGCAGGATAACCTGCACGACATTCCCCCGCTGAAGTTATCTCTCTCTTCAGTCATGTGTGAGAACAGCAATGGATCTTAGTTACAACCTGCTAAGATCATAGAAATCACAGGCAGATTCTTCTATTTTACTGCCTAGGACAAAATAGTACAACTCCGGTACCATTTAAAAATAACAAACTTTTGATTGAAGCAAGATAACAGCTACATTTCACCACTTTCCTCTTACTACCTCCATGCTTGTTGAGAGTTGCAAGAGAATGACTGGATATAGCAGTTAGGGGAGGAGCTATATAGCAGCTCTGCTGTGGGTGATCCTCTTGCAACTTCCTGTTGGGAAGAATATCCCACAAGTAATGGATGATCCGTGGACTGGATACACCTTACAAGAGAAAAGAAATAATCATCTCACGAGAGGTCTTATTCTGAAACCTATTCGATACGCCTGAGACACAATATTCTGAATCCACTGATTCTAAACAGAACTTGACCAAATTTCCTGAAATAATTTCAATCTGCCTTCCAGCTGAACTGGATAGAGGGCCGTACCTTCATGCAGTCTTGGGGGCTTGATTTGGTTTTTTTTATAAAGCTTGGTTTTATTCTAATTTGAAGAAGGTCTACAATTGGAACCAGAGGCCTTAGGGGAAGGAGTAGTCTTATGTTCCTTATTCTGATGAAAGGAACGAAAACAATTAGGAGCCATAAATTTACCCTTAGACTTTTTATTTTGTGGTAAAAAAAACTCCCTTCCCCCCAGTGACAGTGGAAATAATAGAATCCAATTGAGAACCAAATAAATTCTTATCCTGAAAAGATAGACACCATGTCTATGTAATAGCGCTGCGGAAACTGTTAGCACTCTACAAATACCTGATAATAATAATAGCTAAAATAGCTAAAGACATAGATTTAACATCAATCTTAATAATGTCAAATATAGCATCACAAATGGAATGATTAGCATGTTGAAGTAAAAGAACAATTCTAGACAAATCAGAATCTTCTACCCGACGAGCTAAACTGTCCAACCAAAAAGTTGAAGCAGCAGCCACTTCAGCCATAGAAATGGCAGGTCTAAGAATATAACCAGAATGTAAATAAGCTTTTCTGAGATAAGATTCAATCTTTCTATCCAAAAGATCCTTTAAAAAAGTACTATCTTCCATAGGGATAGGAATACGCTTGGCAAGAGTAGAAATAGCCCCATCAACTTCAGGGACTTTTTCCCAAAACTCCAAATTAGCCACAGGTAAAGGATACGACTTCTTAAACCTAGAAGAAGGATTAAATGAAGAACAAGGCTTAGTAATCATATCAGAAACAGCATCTGGAACAGGACAAACCTCAGGAGCAAAACTTAGGAGGTATAAAAACAGAATTTAAACCTTTAATGGCTTTGTTATCAAGAGGACTAGACTCTTCAATATCCAAAGTAACCAAAACTTCCTGCAACAAAGAACGAATATAATCAATTTTAGATAGGAAGATTTGTCAATTTCAGAGTTTGATTCAGGATCCTCTGAACCAGAGAGATCCTCATCAGCAGAGGATATTTCAGTATGCTGTCGGTCAATACAAATTTCACCAAAATCATGAGAAGTTTTAAAAGACCTTTACATTTATTTGAAGGCAGAATATCAGACATAACCTTTTCTATAGCTGCAGCAATATAATTCTTTACATTTGCAGGAATATCAGATACATTAGACGTTGAAGGAACAACAGACAATGTATTTGTACTAATAGAAACATTATCAGCATGCAACAGCTTGTCATGAAAGATGCCATATAACTGAGCTGAAGAAATAGCATCAGTTAATTTACAACAGACACACTTAGCTTTGGTAGAACTGTGTTTAGGCAGCATGGTTTCTACAGCAACATCAGAGGCAGGATCAGACAGACATGTAAAAAAGAAAAAAACATTTAAACAAAACATCCAATTTCCTCATAAAGCAGTTTCAGGAATGGGAAAAAAATGCTTATGCTAAAGTAAGATGCAAAAAATAGACATCATAGCTCTTAATAATATGAAGAGAACCACAAGCAAGGAAGAGGGGTAGTATATTAAAACTTTTAGCACCAAGTATGACGCAAAAGGAAGTGAAAAACATTTTTGTCGCCAAAGCTAACACCAAGAAATTATGCAACTTGAGTCATATAAAAGCGCGACTTTGCGCCAAAATAACTAACGTCAACAAAGACGCAGGAAATGACGAGACTTGCGTCACTATAGATGCAACTTAACGGAAAAAAAATATTTTGTTCCCAAAAAATGACGCTATTAAAAACAGCATTTTGCGTCCTCGCGAGCCTAGTTTACCCGCAAAATTTTTTGGAAAACAAAGTCAAATTGAAAAAAACGGGAACCCCAGGTAAGAAAAAAAATTACAATACTCTTCCCAAACACAATTTCCATACTGAAACTGACAGTCTGCAAAGGAGGGAAATATACATAGACCTGACTCAAAGCAAATATAAGTAAACACATATATTTAAAACTTTACAATATAATATAAAGCGCCAAGCATAGCTGAGAGTGTCTTAAATAATTATACATACTTGCCAGAAGACACCCATCCACATATAGCAGACAGCCAAACCAGTACTGAAAAATATCAATATTGTCATCCCTCTGACAAACACGGTACACTCTGAGAGGAATTGGGCTTCAGAATGCTTAGAAGCACCTATCACAGAAGAAATCAAGCACAACTTCACCAACTCCATAGGAGGCAATGTTTGTAAAACTGAGGTATGTGTGTGGTGGGAGGTGTATTTATAGGCATTTTGAGGTTTGGGAAACTTTGCCCCCTCCTGGTAGGAATGTATATCCCATACGTCACTAGCTCATGGACTCTTGCCACTTACATGAAAGAAAACAACGCTGCAATGTAAAGTTTAATGAATGAAAGTTCCCGTTTTTAATAGTATTTTAAAAAATCGGACACTTATTCATTCAACTTTACATTCACTTTTCAATCCTGAGAAGTCTCTTCTGTTTAAAGAACCAACTGACAGGCGCTCTGAAGAAGAGTACACGCATGAAAACCAAAGCACGATAAAAAGCAGACATATGCATGTCAGCAGCGCACTAAAGAAATCAGTTACATGCATGCGCAAACCAGACACACACTAACCAAATATTCAGACTCACGCAAAATAAAAGCGTGAAGACCTAAAACACAGTGCGCTAGTTTTAAAAATAAATAAGCCGACAAGTGGAAAACTATACATGTGCTTAAAAAATATAACACAAGCTAATATAAAAATATAGGGTGTAAAATTATATAGATTCCGGGGGCGGAGCTAACTGCCGTGCTGAGAGGAAGCACACTGCCGGAGCTCCGAGCTCCAAACTTAGAGAAAGTGAACATAAGGGCTTTAAATTGAGCAATTCTTGTATAACAGGAGGCTTATACTTGACAAGCTGCCTACATTCTTGCCTTGGAAGCCTAAGAGCCAATATTGTGAAGGATCTGTGACACACGATATTTCACGTCGGACGACACAGAACCAGACTATAATCTGAGGGTGAACTAATAGCCCACACTACAGAAGCTGAGCCCTACGTGCTCCGGAGCTGAAGACTGTACTATACAGAGCTGCTGTTTCTGACTGAGGAGCGTCTGATAGAGGGCTCGAGGAGACAGCTGAGACTTGACTCTAACCGGGAGACAGTACAGGTCCTAACTAGAGAGAGAAGGGGCTAACTGAAGAGCAGGAGCGGACTCAGACAACGAACGCAGGAGTCCAAGGAGAGTTGCTGGAAGACGAATATCACTTCCCAAGCTGCTGGTTGTTTTAGCACAAATCACGGCCATATTGGAGTTTCCTCAAGAAGAAGGTGACTTATCAGCCCCGGAGCTTCTCAAGCAGCTATTGAAGTAGAGGTTATGCAGCCCGAGGATACTTCTAGCTGCCTGGGACTTACACCGGCCACACTTACAATACACTCTGCTATGCTGAGGGAATAGCCTACAAAATTTTACTGGGTCTATCCGCCCTGAAGGGACTGGCACATACAACTAGGTACCTCTTGTTATCTGTACAGCCACTGGTTGGCTGGCTGGCTCTAAGGTATCTGGGAGGTCTCCAAAGAGGAAGTAAAGGAGCGCAGAAGAACCGGAGTACAGCTTACCACCTCAGCAGCCCTGCTTGATCTGTTTTCCACGAAGACTAATCTGCCTTTACTTTGCCCACAGGGTTAACTCTCACTATAGGGGTGTAGTCAGCATTACAAGGCAGTCATTATCAGAGCCACACTGCACGACCACTCATTGGTACTTAACTTGATCAGGCCTCATCCTCACTCCCCCTGATACACCCAAGCTTAGCAGCCAAAACTCCATAACTCACAGGGCAGCCTCCCTGAGCAATCTGCTCTCTTGAGTTCCAGGACACCTATTGGAAAGCTTATTAACCCATTAATTACAATCCTGGCACACCAGTAAGAATATAGCTTAATATCTCTAATAACGCTACCATATGGTCAGGGGATCTCTGTTCTCCTTTCCATTGTGACAAAAGATTTCTTTTCACTCCCACCGCCACTTTAGTCTTCCTTTGCATAAACTGGAGCCCCCTTAAAGACTCTCACATGCGGTACTCCTGTCCCTAGAACTCTTAAAGGTGATTAGAGAGGAGATCATCTGCAGCTGGGGGAGGACAGCACCTTCTCTTCAAGGTGCTTTCAGTAGTAACTCTTATTTGGGTGGCTTGGGTCTAAATACAGTCCCCAACATTTTCATATTATAATAGCTGCTGCACCAGCTTAAATTTCCTTCAGTCATTACCTCAAGGTGTAGTGTATTTTTGCTCTCATCCTAACGTTTTCTTTCCGCAGGGTTCCTGTCTTCCTGTGTTTTCATTTATTTTCTGCATAATTGTGAGAGTCCTGCTTTTACTGTGATATAATTTGAAGTTTATAATTGCATGTTGCAGCCCACGGGACCCCCTCGAGATGACTCCTTTCCGACCCAGCTAGTCTGGGCTGGTCACTACCTCATACCTTTTCCCCTTCCTTCTGGTCGTACCCCCTATTCCCCGAGTTAAAAAGGGGTCTCCAGGCCTTCCCTGAGTGATGGTTTTTGCCCGCAGATAAGAATCTGGTGCACCAAATTATTGGTTATATAGTTTGATCAGATCTAGATCAGCTCACTCACTGAACTGCCCAGGTATATATAGCCTACTCATTGTCAACAGACATAGTGTTATTGTATGCGCTGGTCATACTGAATAGTTTTGATCTTTGGGATTAGCAAAGTTTCCCCTCACCTCCCCGCCCAGCCTATCTGGGTCATTTCCCACTCCCTTTTCCCCTTCCTTCGGGTCGTATCCTTTACCTCCCCAGGGTGAGGGGTAGATGCGCAGACAACCTCATCATCTCTGCATTCCCTGTGTTTAGCCAGGTCTACTGACTAGCCCTTTCCCTCCATACAGGCTCTATAGGAGTCTACTGTTTCAAAAGAAGGTCAGAAATGGGTGCTTGCACCTAGCATGTGATATATATATAATTAAGCTGACACTCAGCCCAGCTCTACAGATTTCAGAGTAATACTTGTCATGTATATGTGATTTACTGACTTTTTTTTTTTCAGCAGAGCCATACGTATAGTAAATTGCAAATAGACCTTGGGTCCCTTTTTCTGCGGGTCTCCACTGATACTTAGCCCTTACAATATGCCGCATTCAGGTAGGAGGCTTCCTAAGTCAACACAACAGCCCAAAGGTCCAAACATAGAACCCCAAAGAGATCTGAGTGACCCCGACTCACAGGATGAGTTTCAATCTAGTATTCAATCTGCGTCTGCCTCGCATCACTTTATCACTGAAACAACGTTAAAGAAAATGTTACCCTCGCAGACCAAATTCATTACACAGGAAATACAACGTAGTTCTGCCGAACTCAAAAAAGAGATCTCTGAAATAGGAGAAAGAGTAGATTCTCAAGAACGCAAACAGGATGATATCGTGGTGGACCAGTCTAATCTCCTTTCCTATTCAGAAAACCTAGCTGATCAAATTTCTCAACTGGAACTCAAGTTAGCAGATGTAGAGGACAGATCCAGGCGCAATAATATCAGATTCCGTGGGATACCGGAGTCGGTGGCGCCGACTGAGCTGCAGGAGTTTTTGAGGGATTTGTTTCATGACCTAATAGGCACCCGTGAAGGCCTAACCAATACCATGGAACGTGCACATAGGGCATTACGCTCTAGAAATGTGGCTCCCGATAAACCGTGGGACGTAATAGTTTGCTTCCACAGTTTCCTATATAAGGATAGACCGATCCAAGCAGCTTTCAAAAAGCCGCCTCTCAGTGAGAGATTTAAAGATATACAACTCCTCCCTAATCTCTCGGCTCACACCCTTCAGCAAAGGAGACACTACCAGCCTGTCACTATTACTCTGCGTAAAAACAACATCAAGTACAGATGGGGGTATCCTACTCGGCTCATCACTAAGGACAATCAAACCTTTGGGGCTGCAACTTTGGCCCAGGGCCTATCTCTCCTGACAAACTGGGGGCTTAGACCTGAGCCTCTCCTTTTCCTAAGTTACGCGCCTCCGCAACTGAGTGGACTGCCAAAGATCAAAGAGTTAAAAGGGCAAAGATACCCCAACCCACAGACACTCACTGATTGAATGGGGCTGCACTTTTTCTTGCCTCTCGCAGGCCTGGTTTATCCCTCACGCCTATAAGGTCTATATTTGCACTATATATCCTGTTTGTATTTGTTCTGAATGTTCTGCTGAATATTGTTTTGTTGACTTAGGTAAGATAAATAGTTATTTAATTATATTCGAATATATATATGTTATAGAGCGGGGCTGATGATGTTCTTAGTCTCACACACTTTGGTTCACTGCTTAAAATTCTCCGCCCCCACTTAGAAGTCCATGCCAGGACTCTTTGAGGTGGATTATTTCCACCACATTGCCGGGTATTCTCCTTGTGCCCACCCTATTTCCCCATTTCCCTATCTTAAAACCCTTTCCTGTACCCACCTGTTCTACTACATAGTCTAGGGCCAATATTGTAGTCTCTCCCCTCATCTCCCTCCACCTGTTATGCCCACTATCAGGTTACTAACCCACAATGTTAGAGGCCTCAACTCCCCCCATAAATGCAGTCTTCTACTCAGATCCCTAAAACACCACAACCCTGATGAGGTATTTCTTCAGGAAACCCATTGGCTAGACAGTGAGCCCCTCAAGCTTACCTCCAAGACCTATACATATGTTGAAACGGCTTATTTTGCTAAAAAAGCCAGAGGGGTGGCGATACTATTGCATAAGCGTCTTGCCTTCGAACTAATACAAGTCATTAGGGACCCCCAGTCGAGATATGTCATACTTATTTGTAAATTAAACCATGTAACTTATACACCGGCCTCTATATATCTCCCAAATACCAACCAGCCAAGATACCTTAAACACATTCTTCATGTCCTTTCGCAGGTCCAGCAGGCTAGGGTCCTCATAGTTGGGGACTTTAATATGGTATGGGACCACACAATTGATTTTTAAAACCACTTCTAAGTCTATAGCGCCCTCCCCAGCCAAACAATTATCCAGTAGATTCCGACAAATAATGTCAGGCTCAGGCCTTTACGATATTTGGAGAGCCTTCCACCCGCAGGACCATGACTACACACATTTTTCGCATCGGCACAAACAATACTCTAGATTAGACTATATATTCTCCACAGCCGACTCTCTTGGCTTAGTCATGAAGGCCAGAATATCCCTTTGCGCTTGGTCAGACCACAACCTAGTCCAGTCTGACATAACCTCCACCAACACCACTCGCGCAAGACCCAAATGGCGCCTGCCCCACCACATCCTAGATGATGTACCCTTCAGAGAGGAACTCCGTAGAGACATCACTCATTACATTCAAGCCAATGACAATTCATCAGTTAGAGATGACACCTTATGGGGCGCAGCCAAAGCTACGATTAGAGGCGTCCTTATCACTAAAAAGGCACAACTTAGAAAACAGGCTGGCCTCACCCTCTCACAAGCCCACATCAAATTAAGACTAGAAGAACACAATAGAAGCACTATTAGTGCAGACATTACTTCTCAAATCATTGCGGTTAAGGACCACATCTCTCAGATCAAGCTCCGCAGAACTCAGATTAACCTTACCAAACTAAAGCAAGTTTTATTATAAGAGTAATAAGGCCGACACCTTGTTAGCTAACAAAATTAGAAATAGGGTGGGGGCATTACGAATCCACTGTATAAGGACCCCAGATTCCCTTCTTCAGATCCCGTCTCAGATTGGTGAGGCGTTTGCTGACTATTATATTAAGCTATATAATATAGCCACATCCGAGTCGCCTAGGTCCACACCTCAGAATGTTCTGCGGGCCTATCTGGAGACCTAGTCGCTTCCCACACTCGCCTCAGAACAGCGTGACCTCTTAAGCTCCCCTTCTCGCTTTCGTAAATTCTGATGGTAATCAAAAACACGAAATCTTTTAAGTCCCCTGGTCCAGATGGCTATCCGGTCCATTTCTACAAGATCTTCGCACGAGAGCTTGCCCCCTTATTACTCAAATTCTATAATTTTGCCAGAAAAGGCCACTTTCAGAAGGAATTTTTAGAAGGCAATATAGTTACCATTCTAAAGCCAGACAAGGACCCAACCCTTTGTGCCAGTTATAGGCCCATCTCTTTGATAAATACTGATATAAAGTTCTAGTCTGAGAAGGCTTTCGGCCGAGTCGGATGGCAATATCTCTGGGCGGTCCTTGAGCGCTTTCGTCTCCCTACTGACTTTATAGTGGCCATAAAGGCCCTTTATTCTACTCCCACTGCTTTTGTGAGCGGCTTAGGCTTTCACTCCCCTTCCTTCATTATCACAAATGGCACCAGACAGGGGTGTCCCCTCTCGCCACTCCTGTTCGCTCTCTCAATTGAACCTCTGGCAGAACAAATAAGAGCTGACCCCCAAATCCAGGGTGTCGCACTGTTTGGCACTTCGCACAAAATTGCGCTTTTTGCTGATGATGTCACCCTCTTTTCGTCGCACACCGTGCAAAATATCCCCAGACTTCTAGATACGCTTACTTCCTTTGGCGCCCACTCCTACTATAAATTGAATCTATCAAAAACGCAAGTGTACACACAAGGCTTCACAAGTGCGCACTTGGCCCCCCTTACAAAAAGTTTCAATTTTGCTTGGACAGACCATTCTGTCTTACTCTTAGGCGTTCGAGTCTCTAGTAGCCTCCCTCAAATAATTAAAGATAATTATCTTCCCCTCCTAACCTCACTTCGCTCTCTAACGAGTGATTGGAATCTATAACATGTATCCTGGCTCGGCAGGATCTCGGCACTGAAAATGTCTTTCCTCCCAAGACTCACCTATTTATTTCGCTGCCTACCCATTAAAATGCCTAAATACTTACTACTCCAATTCCAGAGCGCGGGTTTACAAAATTCATCTGGCAGAACAAGCCCCCTAGAATTGCGCATAAATTGCTTCAACTTCCTAAAACCTCGGGTGGCATAGCATCTCCATCGGTTTCCCGGTACTATGAAGGTGCAATGCTCACCCATGTGTCCCAATGGGGAGTTAAAATTTCCAACTCTAAATGGAAATCCATTGAGCAGGCCTCACTACCCCATCAAATTAGTTTGCGAGATCTATTCTGGACCCCACCACACTGCCGTAGAGAATTGGAGCTGATCAACCCAGTTGTATGTGAGTGACTTGACTTTTGGGACAAAATTCGACACCACCCGCATATTGCCCCGCATCCTTCCTCTATCACTTCCATGGTAGGTCTCCTCTCGGGACTGCAAGACACCCATCCTAATAAATAGGCACAATTGGGGATTAACCTTGTATCGGACCTTTGGTCCTCAACCTCCCAGGACTCTTTTAAACAGCTCTCCCAAATCAGTGGCAATACCCAGATAGCTACCTACTTGATTTTCGAGTTCCACAGGATTAAGTGCTTCTTAAATAGCTGGGGCTTTAAGCCGTATCTTACCCGACCGCTGACCCTCTGGGTGTCCATTTGGGATAAGGGGGATAGGTTGCATAGGCCCCTCTCCCTCCACTATGTGTTTCTTGGCGGCACACAATGCCCTGAAACGCCTGCCCATGTGTCCCGATGGGAGACATTGGTAGGAAAGTGGGTTCTTCCTGATGTGTGGGAGAGAGCTTTCTCCTTGACCCAGAAGGCCCTAACCATCCTCTCATTCTCCCCATCCCTTACTGTTCCCGGCCCAGCCCCATTATCCCTTTACCCCCCACTTACATAAGAATATGTGATCTCACGAGGGCATAATGCCCTTCTCACGCCTTCACGCAACCCTCACACTTTTTCACCCTATATATAACAACTCACACTGGAGGTCCATAGATGAAACCATGCAAAGGTCTTTAAGATCTCTATGAACCTCTTCCTTACCTTTGTTAAGATTCCAAGGGTTTTTCTATGTTATCCTTAAGTAAGTTTGTATCTAGGTATTTTTATGTAGTTTCTATACATATGATATTATAATACTATGGGCGCTGTCATTTCATACCTGTATTCCTTTTTTCAAAACTCTAATAAAAAATATATTAAATAATAATAATAAAAAAAAATTATATAGATACCTTGGCTCAATTCCAATAAATAAAACATAAAAAAGATGACTGTCACAATCGTCCCCTGGCTATGATGTAAAACCCCAAGTGTATACCTACTAATATCCTATAGGCTAAGTGAGTGCCTTCAATAACAAAACCCTGTACTTAAGTAATAGGCACTACTTGGAAAATACTGCTTCCAGTAGACAGCCAATCCTGTGCTGTACACAGCAGAGGATCTATTTATGTGGAGTATAACTATGATCCGCGACACCTGTGGCAAGAATGTGACTAAATCCCACTGGGTATAATTGTTATACTACCCCATACTCCAAAAGCTTCCCTCTGTCACACAGTAGCTCTCTGAAGGGAAACTGGGCCTCAAATAGGTCTGAGGTCCCCACTCACAGAACATCTGGAGCACCTTCAATTCTTCACCTTGCTCCTGTGGAGGCAAAGATAAGACTAGTTTTCAGTAAAGTGGGAGGTGTTTTTTTTTTTGTTTTTTTTAAGGGCTCTCCGAGTTTTGGGAATATTTGCCTCCTCCTAGTGGTTGGAAGTGGAATTCACCACCTTTATGAAAGTAATGAAGGCAAACTTTACAAAGCTGTAGCCAAAGCTCCAGGAGATTGCAAAGTTCACCTAACAGGCAACTTGAGACTTCTTCATCCTCTCAGCTTCTGCAATATTCTTTAGTAAACGGAGAATGACACTTACCTGCTGTTTCAGTTACATTTTGAAGTACTAATATTAAACAATTGGAGAGGGCAGTTCGCTCTGTAACTTATCAAGAAGACTGCAATAAAAATGATCATTTGTAGGTCCTAGACTGTATCTATCTAGAAGAATGCAATGCCTGAATACCCAAATTCAAAGCAAACCGGTCACAAGATACGTGTTTCTTGAAAGCCATCTCAAACACACACACACATTATACACACACACTTTTTTTTAAATAAACTATATTGGGATACTGGAAGCTTTGCCGTCAGTGATCAATGTTGAATTTTTGGTTGATGTAGAAAATCTGGGTCGGCAGATCTCATATTTCAAGAAATAACAAATCAGTAAAAATATGCTGAATGGTCTATGATTGTGGACCCAAACACTGGTTGTCTGCAGTTGTGTTTATTTGATATTGAGATCCACTATTGGAGAATGCAGTAAGCATTCATTTTAATTTGGAGATTTGGGAGACAGAAAGGATATACAACAAAGCACAGAGCTTACAAGCCCAAGTGCTTAGTTTCCTTGACATCTTCATACTTTGCAGTGAAGGTTCCTCCAGGCGCACGTGAACCCTCAGAGAGAAACGAAAATATTTGTTTTGGCTGAAAATAATTTTCCAATAGTCCCCCTATTGGAAAAATTATATTCATTTAGCCAAAAAAGGTTCCAGTCCAGACTGTCCAGTTTGTTAAAAAAAAAAATTGCCTTTTTTACAGCACGTGCGATAGAGAGGTATAGCCTGGCATAGCCCTTTGCACTTATTTCTAAGTGCCTACAGCGCCACTCCAACCCAGCCCCTATCCTAGCTTAATCGCACAGATTTTAATGTGCGAGTGAGAGGAGAGCCAGATGTCACCACTCACCAGGTCAAATGCTGACAGGCAAAGAGGCTCCTCCTCCCCTCATCGGTGCAAAAGTCTGTTACTCTCTATTATGGCCAGTGTTCTACTTCAGCAGTTCAAAGACGACAAGTGGCAGCATAACCAGTGAGTTTCCCTACTGACATGCAGCTCATCGCTAGCAGCTGCACTAGGGGTTAAAGGCTGGGCACAAAACGCATTCTTCTTTGTGCACCTCCTCTCTGCTACAGAAAAATACTTTAGCTTGAACTATTACACATTCTCATCTTAACTCCTCTCACTAGACAGTGTGCCAGCAGAATGCCGACAGCTGCAATAGCGCACATAACAGGGCAGTGAGAGGAGACAGAGCAGTGTGTATGAGTTCAACTTCAAGATAATAAATTATGCATACCTGATTCATTTCCTTCTCTTCTGATGGAAAGAGTCCACAGCTGCATTCATTACTTTTGGGAAATAAGAACCTGTCCACCAGGAGACAACCCAGCCACTCCCCTCATCCCCCAGTCATTCTGCCGAAGAACAAGGAACAGTAGAAGAAATATCAGGGTGAAAGGTGCCAGAAGAATAATAAGGACGCCTCACATAAAATTACAGGTGGGGAGCTGTGGACTCTTTCCATCAGAAGAAAAGGAAATTATCAGGTAAACATAATTTATGTTTTTCTTCTTAAATGGAAAGAATCCACAGCTGTATTCATTACTTTTGGGAAAACAATACTCAAGCTATAGAGGACACTGAATAACAAGATGGGAGGGTACAATAGGCGCCAGTACCCTAATAAATAGGGCACCAGTATCCTAATAAACAAAACAAAAATTTTTAAGAGGAAAAGCCCCAATGACAATGACTCACAGTTAGTCCAGAAGCCAAACCAGAGACCGCAAACTGACTCGATTGAGCCAACAGTCCTCCAGGAGACACAGTCGCCGAAAAAACAGTCCCCCACCGCTCATCTCCACAAATGGAGATATCAGCCGAAACGCCCAAGGGAACAAGGTAAAGGAGAACCAAGGAAACTGAAAGGTCCCCTAATACAAAAAAGAACACCTCCAAGAGTGAGCCCAGCTCACAGAGACCCAAAGGGAACCAAACAGGGAAAGGAGGCCATACCTATACCAAGCGAGACCCAGGATAAGACCGGGCACAGAGACAGAACCAACATCCTGCAAGCACGGAATGCAACTGAAAAAGCAAAGTCCTCCCAGTGTCTGACCATAGAATACCAAAGTATTCGACCATGAAAAGTGTGTAATATATCCAGGTGAAAACCCCAATTTTGAGAACACAGATACCATAACAGAACGACACAGAGGGAACTTGCAAGGAAGAAGCAGCAGTCAAGCAAGAAACAGACCGCAAAAGCAACCCCCAGACAGAGAGCACGCTCCAGGCAACCTAAGTCGCCGGACCTACACACAGGTCCCTAAAAAGGGGAACACAAAACCTGAATCGAGGCCCCCCGAGAAGTGGAGTATACCCTCAGACCCGAAGGAAGAGTAAACCCTCTTCTAATCAATGGAGCAACTTGAAAGGAAAATCTATACCCTAGCAGACTAAGATAACAGGATAGACTCCACAAAGCTCACACATCCTGAGGAGACTGCGACCAGAACGCAGTGCCTTAGACCGCTTGACCTGCAGACCCACACCCAGCTGGACCAACCCAGCCTCAGGTATCCAAGACAGGGGAACAAATGAATCCCGAAACAGGAACGAGTGTAAGGATAGCACAGCCATCCCCCACAGAGTACAAGTACAACCCGACTCTGAAACCAGACAAGGCCAAAGACCTAAGGATCTATCAAATAATGGCCCAACAAGTCTGCTTGAAGGCAGCAAGAACAATCCCACCTTTCCAATCCCAATCCCAATCTCCATAGGGAGGAGAATAACCCCTACGAAAAGGGATGATGCCGTAAGGGCAACAACTGTCCTCAAGGTCCGAAGTCACCGGCTAAATGGAAGAGAAATTACCAACACAGATATCCTAGAAAAGGACCCCCATACAAGTAGCTTGCCAAGCATAAGCACAGCTAACCCATTTGCCTGAAGAGCAGGGAATCCATGGGAACACTGGCAAGCTGACCAGGGGAATACACCAGAAATTGGACATCCAACGCCAGCAGCTGATTATGAACCAACTAGCCATGAGGCTCAAACAACAAGGCTAACCACCAGATGACATAGGCTACTCTGTGGCAAAGAGTAAAAAATACTCTGAAAATCTGGCCAACCATGACCAGCAGCTTAGGTAGATGGAGCAAAGACCTAGACAGAGTTCCCACTACCGTCAACACCCCGACCAGCCCCGAGATCCAAGATTCCAAAACAACCCAAGACTGGGTCAGGAAAAAGGCCAAGCGAAGCTTCAGCAACCGGAAGTCTCAGGGAGAAAAACAGATCCGGGCACTTAATAGTTCAGGCAAACCTTACCCTAGAACTAAACACCCCAACTGGCCAAAAAGCCAGACAAAAGGGTATGGATGCCTATCCAGAGAATCCGGATAGCGAGCAGAACTGGAAAGCCACGACCAAAGGAAGGAACTAACCCTTGGTTAAAGTCCAACACTGCAAGGAGCAAGGCTAGAAATCGTATGAAGATACATCTCAGAGCCTCAGGACAACCAAGGGATACCTCGGGGTCATAAAAATCCTACTAGCAGGACTAGTCTCCCTATAACCTTCGCACAAGCAGAGGACACAAGGAAGAGAAAGGCACTAAGCCTACCCAGCTCCGGAAAACACAGAGCTAAACAAATTTCCTGAAGGGAACAACCATCACACAGAAATCCAGATACCTAAAAAGAGATCCTCTCACCCAGAGACAATGGAAGAAGACCCAAAGTTTTCTTATAACACGTCAAAGAGTAAGAGCTGTATCTAGATACACTGTAAACAGCTTAAGCGTACACCTGCAAGGTGTCAAGAGCTGCAACTGGTTTCAAACTGCAAACCTTCCGCATGCTAGACAGCTATCCTGTACAAACTGTTGGATCAAGCCCAAAAGGACAAATCCAGAGGCCTAAAAATGAAGGCCAAACCGCTCATTACACCCTCCACTACATGGGGGAGAAAAACTCTTAAGTTCTGATGAAATGTCAGAGTGACACAGCGGAAAAACTCACCTGCCCGGCCATCTATGACTGAAGGCTATAAGGACTGAAACAATCCTTCCCGTCTCACGGACCCACAGGTCATCTCGAATGCTACGTTGAACATGAAAAATGATAACGAGCAGAACAGCGCCACGTGTCTGAACAGCCGCAAGACCGAACAAACCCGACAGGACCAGCCTGCACCTAGGGTCCTAACCAGCAAGCTGCATAATTTCTCCCACATAGGGGAAAAACAGAAAACAGACATTTTAACATAGGACTAACATATCCAAAACAACTCCAGAAGTAATAAAGAGTATCAATCCCAGAAGGTTCCCAAAGGAAACAAAAACAAAATAACACCCCATCGGATATAAATAAAATATAAGGCAACCTGGAGGTTAACGCCCAAAAAGAAAGGCCTACCCGCAGGACCAGCCAAATGGAGCCCTATCTTTCAAAACTGGGAAAGATCTCAAACAAATGACAATCAGGAGATTACTTCATCCCCACGTCTAATGAGGTGCACCATTCGAATTATCAGACTAAAAATCCCCATAACTGGTAACGATAGGGTCATTCAATAACTGAAAAACATGTCTGAGCAACACGCAAAGGCGCGCAATCCTGTAACGAAAGGCACAACACTCAGGGACAGATACCCCGTGGGGAACTGTAGAGGCCCTCCAAGGCGGAAGGCCCGGGACAATAGGGCATGAGCACATTCTCAAACAAACGTCTGGACTCTGCAGACGAACAATCGCCAACATTATGAGGAAGCAAAAACGTGCTGCGGGGGCACTCACCACCTATGACCACACCCCTGCGGACTAGAAAATATCCTTCGTCACGCGGTCAGGAATGCGGAAATGGAAAAACGGAATGTAGCCACGCCCGAACACAAGGTGAACCATACAGTACAAAAAGGTGCGCCCAACCAAAAGGCTGCCTCACTTCCAAAGGCCTCAATGTTCCAACCATGAGCCCAGTAAACATCACACATAAGCAGGTTGAATCACATAAACATGATTATAAACCCTCTCTGTTCAATAACCCCCCTCAGGAGATATTAACCCTCGATTCCAAGATACTAAAAGTGACTCACTGAGACCCTTATGCTTAGACCCGCAAGGTGGTAGCCTCTTGGGAAACATTCACATTACAGTACATTGACAAATAAAGTAAAATGAAACGATCTTACCTGGATCTACGCCGTAGAATAGGAACACAGCCCTTCAAGTGTGACTGAGAGTATCATCGCCTCCGCCACAGACTTGAGAGAAGAAAGCAGGCAGCGAAGCGAAGTTGGACAACGCTGATTGCTTGAGGAGCTGTTAATATGAGTCTGGATTGTTTCGCAGAAAGAAATTCCCTGCATCTCCGGACTCTAACTTTCATTCAAGCCCTCACTGAGAGACTGATAGGACTACTTAAAACTCCTGTCCCATGCCGAAGAGTACTACCCTCCATAAGAGACAAAAACAAAACGTAAAAATTCTGACACTTCTCTGCCAACCTCCTGGGATGAAAGGCAAAGAATGACTGGGGGATGAGGGAAGTGGGAGGAGTATTTAAGCCTTTGGCTGGGTTGTCTTTGCCTCTTCCTGGTGACCAGGTTCTTATTTCCCAAAAGTAATGAATGCAGCCATTTGCCATTTAAGAAGAAAATGTATTTTCCTTAACAGAGAGAGGAGATGCAGAAAGGAGAATGTGTTTTATGTCCAGCCTTTAACCCCTAGTGCAGCTGCTATCATTAAGCTGTGCTGCCTGCAACAGATTTTTTTTTAAAGTATAAAATCCCCTAGATTTGCATATCAATAAATTAAAAAGTTATATTTAAATGCTTTCTTTGCTATGTAAATCCCTCTGGTATTTAGTCAAACAATGTCAACCTCTGGCAATTTAATCTTCATTATCCTCCTGTAATTGTTTTTTAAAAAGGGACCGGAAACCTTGCTTGGTAATAATACATGTGTGGCTGGCTTGGAAATGGAGCTACATTTTGCAAACTAATGTAGACTGTAACATGTGAAGCACTTGCCTGTTATTGATTAAAGGTTGAAATATTTACTTTATTATTAAGTGATTCTATACATGAATATGAAAGTGCTACTATTGAACTTTTTTATGTAAAAAATGTTTTAACCTATTTAGGTGTATAAATGTACAGTGAAGTTAATACTGGGTACTGGGATTCTATTGCGCAGTGGTTAATGACAACTCCCAAATAAAAAGCTGCTTTATTCAGGACAGTAAAATAAAAAATAAAATAAAAAAAGTTTAATTCAATGAACTTAAAAAAATAAATAAAAATGCCCATTAAAAAAATTATATATTGGTAGGTGTAGCAGCTTATATAAAAATTATATAATGCACATATATGTTTGAAAACAGGCAAACAAATAAATCAACTATTCATCTTGTTCATTTTACACCAGAGGCTACTTTGGTTCAAATGGGTGGGGGCTTTCTCAAAGGGGCGGGGTCTTGTGCACAACCATCTTAAAAATTCACCATCGGCCACATATACTGTGGAAACAAATAGAAAGATTTGGGTAATTTATTTTCAAGGCAAAGAAAAAAGTGGAGCAATAAATTATTTTCTCAATGAAACTTTATTAGAAATAGTAACAAGGAAACACAATAGAATGTAACAACCAACCATAAAGATTTCAGCACACTACAACACAAACAATAAAAACTGAAGAATGGGAGACATGTTTAGCAATCTTTATTAGATTCTCCAATTAAGACATTTTCCTTCACTTGATATATTGGTAAGTCAGTATATTTTAGAATGTAGCTAATTTTAGACTTGGTGGCCATAAGTATTAGTAGCATTAACTTTGATTAGTATTTGTCCAATACTTGCATCTCCCTGCAGTCATTATATAATGCAATATTTACTGCCAAGTTCCAACCATGCAAAACTTGTCTTTAAATGCTGCAGAAGATTTTTGTTCTGTGCTTCAAGTTTTTCACAATAACTCTTTCAAACCATCCTGCCTTAGCTGGTGTTTTTTCTCCTTGAGGTTCAATATGACGAGTACAGACCGTGTTACATTAAACAGTGTAAACTGAGAACCACAGCAGTGACCAAATAATCATAGAGCAAAAATCTGCATGCTAAAACTCCTCCACATAAACCTTCATTTATATCCTCTATAATGTTGCAAGATCTTAAATCTATCCACACCTCAAATCAACTTGAGAATGAAAAAAAACAAATGTCCTGAAAGTCAAATTTATCGAAAGTATAGTTCATGGCAAAAAAGGAACAAAAAGCTAAGCTGCCTTTTTATATAAACAGCTAAATTGTTTTTTGTTCAATCCGAGCAAATAAAAACTCTGAAAAAAGTTTATCCAAGAATCAGTCAGAAGGACGAGCACAAAAGACTATTGAAGGGGCATGGTAGAACTATATAGTTAATAAGGCTTTCTAATTGTTTTAATGCACGTTCAACTGGCAGCTTCTTTAATGTAAATCAGGTAGGACCTGTATAGGTTGAACTCTTTGGACTTCTGTCTTCTATGTTCGCTTAAATGGGTCATGATGGCCATAAAAATTGGCAAGAGTCAAATTCTTACAGTATTTGTGCAAAACTAGCACCACTTCTCCAATGGCAATGTCATACTGATGGCAGATCATTGCAATAAAAATGTGGTCAGCAGAAACCCTAATATGTACTCAGTACAACTTCATGAAGAAGCTCAGCATTGTTGCCATGTATAGTTCTGAAGTTGAGGCCAATGCAGAGACAATAAAAATCAAACAGCCTATACGTCTTGCAAAAGCTTTTGGCACTTTGCTTTTCGCAATAACTGAAACAATGCACCTTAATTCAACTGACAATGCATTGTACTGTAACTTACACTTTCTACAAAGTAAACAAGAAAAAAATTCATCAACCACACGTCCCAAGGGACTAGTGTAAAAATATGAGGTTTTTTAATTTTATTTTTTGAAAAAATGAATGAGATTTAGGAAAGATTAACAGGAAGACAAATGATACAAAAGCAAATGCTGGTTACATTTATTTGTGAAGGAAAACAGCCTCTTTAAATCTCAGAACTCTACCGTAAAGCAATCACGCAGCCAGAATTCACAAGGCAGATTATACCAAAGCCGCTACCATCAATCCAAGTACTGGTGGGTGCCATATCTAAAAGTAGCATTAGATATCGGTTTCATGCCTCCACAAGAATTTCTTACCCTGTCTGCCGGTTTCGTTTCTTCTGCTTCTACCTTCAGTTATGTACTTATATCAAATTCCTTAGTGGGTTCACTTTCTGTGTGAAAGAGTATCCTAATGCACATGGCTGGCATTTTTAAGAAAGTCTCAGAAACGTGGGTTTGTTTTTAAATAGTATTTATTTTACAAAAGACAGAAGCTCAGTAAAGAAAGCACATTTTGAATACAAAAAAACATGTCAGCAGTATACATGCACTTGAACAAAATATTTTTTATTAATATTATTTGACTTTGTAAACCCAACACCATGAGGTTCCTCTTACTGTTATACTGGACTGTTCAGTAGACAAACAGCTGGAAACTAAGGCTTTGATAGATTTCTGCTTTTCTCTCTTTGTCAATCCCTCGACAACACATCAAGAATACACCCAACTGCTCTTCAAGAAGCCTTATTCCTCTTTCTACAGCGCTCCAGTGACTTTGTGGCAATTCTGTAGCAATGCTGGAACTTCAAGCTTCACAGAATAGATTGTTCTGCTAAACCTTTCCTAAAGTCACTGCGATATTGTAGTGGCACATTGTCAGGTGAACGATAGCAAATGAAATGGAAATCCATTGACTTCAAGCATGGTTACGCACAATAATTATTCATTAATGGATGGGCATATCCTTTTTTAGGGATTAGTTCACTTTTCATCAAAATTAGTAATTAAGTTACAGTAGTAACTAAAAAACTCTTTCCAGAGAGCTTAAGACTGTGTAGCCCTAATTAATTTCTTCTTAGGGCACCATTATATCTGGATGCTATAAACTGTAATGAACCAACAGTTCAATGACACAGACCGCCATATTGTGGTCTCTACATAATGGAAAATGTAATAGTAAACGGAGGCAGTGAGACGACTGAATGTTTGTTTTTAATTACCTCATCTGTGTATAACTGTACCAGGAGATGGCGACTACATTTTCTGAATGTTGCAGGCTAATTTGTATAGATTTTGGTACTTAGAATATCTTTTTGGATAAATAGTTTAATAATTTTAATTAAAAACGTAAATATTTTCAACAAGAAAACATAATTTATGTAAGAACTTACCTGATAAATTCATTTCTTTCATATTAGCAAGAGTCCATGAGCTAGTGACGTATGGGATATACATTCCTACCAGGAGGGGCAAAGTTTCCCAAACCTTAAAATGCCTATAAATACACCCCTCACCACACCCACAATTCAGTTTAACGAATAGCCAAGAAGTGGGGTGATAAGAAAAAAGTGCGAAAGCATAAAAAATAAGGAATTGGAATAATTGTGCTTTATACAAAAAAATCATAACCACCACAAAAAAAGGGCGGGCCTCATGGACTCTTGCTAATATGAAAGAAATGAATTTATCAGGTAAGTTCTTACATAAATTATGTTTTCTTTCATGTAATTAGCAAGAGTCCATGAGCTAGTGACGTATGGGATAATGATTACCCAAGATTTGGATCTTTCCACACAAGAGTCACTAGAGAGGGAGGGATAAAATAAAGACAGCCAATTCCTGCTGAAAATAATCCACACCCAAAATAAAGTTTAACGAAAAACATAAGCAGAAGATTCAAACTGAAACTGCTGCCTGAAGTACTTTTCTACCAAAAACTGCTTCAGAAGAAGAAAATACATAAAAATGGTAGAATTTAGTAAAAATATGCAAAGAGGACCAAGTTGCTGCTTTGCAAATCTGATCAACCGAAGCTTCATTCCTAAACGCCCAGGAAGTAGAAACTGACCTAGTAGAATGAGCTGTAATTCTCTGAGGCGGAGTTTTACCCGACTCAACATAGGCAAGAAGAATTAAAGATTTCAACCAAGATGCCAAAGAAATGGCAGAAGTTTTCTGGCCTTTCTAAAACCGGAAAAGATAACAAACTAGAAGTCTTTCGGAAAGACTTAGTAGCTTCAACATAATATTTCAAAGCTCTAATAACATCCAAAGAATGCAACGATTTCTCCTTAGAATTCTTAGGATTAGGACATAATGAAGGAACCACAATGTCTCTACTAATGTTGTTGGAATTCACAACTTAGGTAAAAATTCAAAAGAAGTTCGCAACACCGCCTTATCCTGATGAAAAATCAGAAAAGGAGACTCACAAGAAAGAGCAGATAATTCAGAAACACTTCTGGCAGAAGAGATGGCCAAAAGGAACAAAACTTTCCAAGAAAGTAATTTAATATCTAATGAATACATAGGTTCAAATGGAGGAGCTTGAAGAGCCCCCAGAACCAAAATCAAACTCCAAGGAGGAGAAATGGACTTAATGACAGGCTTTATACGAACCAAAGCTTGTACAAAACAATGAATATCAGGAAGAATAGCAATCTTTCTGTGAAAAAGAACAGAAAGAGCAGAGATTTGACCTGTCAAGGAACTTGCGGACAAACCCTTATCTAAACCATCCTGAAGAAACTGTAATATTCTCGGTATTCTAAAAGAATGCCAAGAAAAATGATGAGAAAGACACCAAGAAATATAAGTCTTCTAGACTCTATAATATATCTCTCTGGATACAGATTTACGATCCTGAAACATAGTATTAATCACAGTCAGAGAAACCTCTTTGACCAAGAATCAAGCGTTCAATCTCCATACCTTTAAATTTAAGGATTTCAGATCCTGATGGAAAAAAGGACCTTGAGACAGAAGGTCTGGTCTTAACGGAAGAGTCCACGGTTGGCAAGAGGCCATCCGGACAAGATCCGCATACCAAAACCTGTGAGGCCATGCCGGAGCTACCAGCAGAACAAACAAGCATTCCTTCAGAATCTTGGAGATTACTCTTGGAAGAAGAACTAGAGGCGGAAAGATATAGGCAGGATGATACTTCCAAGGAAGTGATAATGCATCTGTCTGTGAAAAGAAAGCAAAGACAGGCACAGCCCAATTCAAGTGTAGTATTCTTTAATTCAGTGTAAGTGCACACATACAAATGGCTACTTACAAGAGGCACAAATAAAATCTGCATATAAAGGTATCTTTACATCCAAACTGTGTTATGATATAACATACAGCTATGAAACAAACTCTACGCGTTTCGTCTGAGGACGCCCAGACTTTCTCAAGAGATGAAAAATTAGAAGTGTTGCAAGCATGGTGCCTACCGGCTTTATAAAAGGGACCATTAATTGCATGATTAGTTACCAGCCAGTCAGAGTGTGGTGATACTGATTGGCAGGTGAGCTTGTTAAAGCTTTGCATTATTGTATGTTTGAAAAACATATAGGATTTGTTCAGTGTTACCACCTTGAATGCTATAGTAAACATTAAAATATGAACATAGATAAGAAAATAGACAATAAACTTTATGTTAAAAAACCTTGTTTGTTAGAAACTAGAAAGAACCTTAAAAACAATTTGTAGTTGTATACACTAAAATTAAAAATCTGATTTTTTTTTTTTTTTTTTTTTTTAAAAAACACAATAAGTTTTTTTTAAAAGTAAAGCTACATGAAAGCTTGCAGGTCTAACTCTAGGTTTAGACCTGATGGTTGCATGGTGTTAAGTTGGTAAATCCACCATGATTCTCTGCGTCTGAGTGTTAGAAGCCTGTTTGGAAATATATTGGGGGGTATCCAGTCTATGACTTGGATTTTAAGGGATGCAGGATTTGAATTATGATGTAATTTGAAATGTTCTGGCACACTGTGTGTCATGAGGCCATTTTTTATATTATTGACATGTTCTCCCAGCCTTGTACATATATTTCTTTTGGTTCTTCCTATGTAAATCAAATTGCAGCTGCATTTTAGCAAGTAAACTACATAGGTGGTACTGCAGTTGCTCTTATATTTCTGTTTGAATGTAATGTCACCCCCTGAGTTGGTAAAGGTAATCTCTCTATTTACATATTGGCACATGCCACATCTTGATACCCCACATTTGTAGGTGCCGGGTTTTTGTTGTAACCAGTGTGTTTTATCCTTAATTATACCAGGTTTATTGAAGTTACGCAATCTTGTGGGTGCTAAAATGTTTTTAAAATCCATATTTTTTCTGAAAGTTACCAATGGGTGATCTGGTAAAACATCGCCCAATATAGGATCTGCCTTTAAAACACCCCAGTGTTTCTTTAGGATGTTTTGTATTTCTCTGGAGCCCTGACTGTATGTTGTGATGAATCTGACATTGTTTAATGTATTTGATTGGCTCCTTCGTTTTAACTTATCAGTGGGGAGTAAAAGAGTTTTCCTGTCCATTAGAGAAACTTTAGTTTTGGCCTGTTCTAATAGCTCAATGGAATAGCCTTTTTCAGTGAATCTGGAGTCTAGTAGAGCGCACTCTTGATTGTAATCGCTTGTTTTGGTGCAAAAGAAGAAGAGCAAGCGGGGATGTAGAGGGGGGAGAAAGATCCAACTTCTCAAACACAAAAAGAATGAGATAGATAAAAATAAAGCTAATATATTCAATCTTTCCACTGTACCATTGGGCAATAAAGAAATTAATCTTTTGGCGAAAGGCCTCAATTTTGCCCCCAAAAAAGCCCCAAATAAATTTCAGACTTACATAGATATACAAAAATATATTAGAAACCTGACCCTAAAAAGGTATTTTTTAAAAAACACACCCAGAATCACACCAACATTACCCATCACCTTGGATCATTCTGACCAATCTGCTTTGGCGACACTCAACGAATTAGACACGGGGGTGACTCTAACTAATACATTGACCCAAAATCAATCAGATTTGCTTGATCTCAGCACACATGACCTTGAGGAAAGTATCAAACACAGTGAATTTAAACGTAAATCTAGTTTTTACCCATACACCTCCCAAGGCCAATTTGTAAATACTTTCAATAAACTAATATGTGATGATCTCACTAAACTTTGGGAAAAGAAAGGAGACAATTGGATACATAAATATAATGATAATTTAACAATAAGTGAAAGAAAAACACTCAAAAATCTAGAAAATAATCATAATATTATTATCAGGGCAGCGGACAAGGGTGGTGGGGTGGTTATACAGAACAGAGAAGACTATCTTAAAGAGGCTTCCAATATATTAAATGATCAAAGTACATATAAAAAATTAAACTTTGATCCCACCCTTAAATTTAAAAAGGAACTCAATATTATTTTGAAAGAAGCAAAAAATAACAACATACTTAATAATGATGAATTCAATTTCTTAACAGAAAACCACCCCACCATACCCACGTTTTATCACCTTCCCAAGGTGCATAAAACCCTAATATCTCCACCAGGTAGACCCATAATTTCTGGGATTGGATCACTAACTAACAACTTATCTGTATACATAGACCATTACTTACAGCCTGTAGTACAATCCACCAAGGCGTACCTCAGGGACACAATCCACACTATCAACACATTTGAAGGGTTAGATTGGTCTAATGACTTCCTGTGGGTATCTTGCGACGTATCGTCGCTATACACTTGTATACCGCACGACCAAGGAATTAAGGCCATTAAAGAAATACTCATTGAAGATTTCTCACCCCACCAACACCTTCAGTTCATTTTAACAGGCATTGAATTTATACTTTCACATAATTATTTCACATTTGATAAACAGTTTTACAGACAGATACAGGGCACTGCGATGGGGACCACATTTGCCCCATCGTATGCCAATCTCTACATGCATCATTTTGAGAACAATCACATTTGGACAAATAACCCTTATTACAGTCACCTAATACGTTATTTCCGGTATATAGATGATGTAATTATCATCTGGAGAGGAAGTGAAACACTATGTAAGGAGTTCATAGAACACATCAACACCAATAATTATAACCTAAAATTTACGTCAAAAATAGTTACTACACAAATAGAGTTTCTGGATTTGATTTTATATATTGATGAACATAATAAGGTAGCAGTGAAGAATTTTAGAAAACCAACTGACAAGAATGGGTTTCTCAACGCTAGCAGTGGCCATTTACCCAGATGGAAGACTAACATTCCTCTGGGGCAATACCAAAGGGTGAAGAGAAACTGCACCAAAACAAGCGATTACAATCAAGAGTGCGCTCTACTAGACTCCAGATTCACTGAAAAAGGCTATTCCATTGAGCTATTAGAACAGGCCAAAACTAAAGTTTCTCTAATGGACAGGAAAACTCTTTTACTCCCCACTGATAAGTTAAAACGAAGGAGCCAATCAAATACATTAAACAATGTCAGATTCATCACAACATACAGTCAGGGCTCCAGAGAAATACAAAACATCCTAAAGAAACACTGGGGTGTTTTAAAGGCAGATCCTATATTGGGCGATGTTTTACCAGATCACCCATTGGTAACTTTCAGAAAAAACTGAATTTATGTTTACCTGATAAATTACTTTCTCCAACGGTGTGTCCGGTCCACGGCGTCATCCTTACTTGTGGGATATTCTCTTCCCCAACAGGAAATGGCAAAGAGCCCAGCAAAGCTGGTCACATGATCCCTCCCAGGCTCCGCCTACCCCAGTCATTCGACCGACGTTAAGGAGGAATATTTGCATAGGAGAAACCATATGTTACCGTGGTGACTGTAGTTAAAGAAAATAAATTATCAGACCTGATTAAAAAAACCAGGGCGGGCCGTGGACCGGACACACCGTTGGAGAAAGTAATTTATCAGGTAAACATAAATTCTGTTTTCTCCAACATAGGTGTGTCCGGTCCACGGCGTCATCCTTACTTGTGGGAACCAATACCAAAGCTTTAGGACACGGATGAAGGGAGGGAGCAAATCAGGTCACCTAAATGGAAGGCACCACGGCTTGCAAAACCTTTCTCCCAAAAATAGCCTCAGAAGAAGCAAAAGTATCAAATTTGTAAAATTTAGAAAAAGTGTGCAGTGAAGACCAAGTCGCTGCCTTACATATCTGATCAACAGAAGCCTCGTTCTTGAAGGCCCATGTGGAAGCCACAGCCCTAGTGGAGTGAGCTGTGATTCTTTCAGGAGGCTGCCGTCCGGCAGTCTCATAAGCCAATCGGATAATGCTTTTAATCCAGAAGGAGAGAGAGGTAGAAGTTGCTTTTTTACCTCTCCGTTTACCAGAATAAACAACAAACAAAGACAAAGTTTGTCTGAAATCCTTAGTAGCTGCTAAGTAAAATTTGAGAGCACGAACTACATCCAAGTTGTGCAACAAACGTTCCTTCTTTGAAACTGGATTAGGACACAAAGAAGGCACAACTATCTCCTGGTTAATGTTTTTGTTAGAAACAACTTTTGGAAGAAAACCAGGTTTAGTACGCAAAACCACCTTATCTGCATGGAACACCAGATAAGGAGAAGAACACTGCAGAGCAGATAATTCTGAAGCTCTTCTAGCAGAAGAAATTGCAACCAAAAACAAAACTTTCCAAGATAATAACTTAATATCAACGGAATGTAAGGGTTCAAACGGAACCCCCTAAAGAACTGAAAGAACTAGGTTGAGACTCCAAGGAGGAGTCAAAATTTTGTAAACAGGCTTGATTCTAACCAGAGCCTGAACAAAGGCTAGAACATCTGGCACAGCTGCCAGCTTTTTGTGAAGTAACACAGACAAGGCAGAAATCTGTTCCATCAAGGAACTTGCAGATAATCCTTTTTCCAATCCTTCTCGAAGGAAGGATAGACTCTTAGGAATCTTAACCTTGTCCCAAGGGAATCCTGCAGATTCACACCAACAGATATACCAAATTATGTGGTAATTTTTCTGGTTACAGGCTTTCAGGCCTGAACAAGAGTATTAATAACAGAATCTGAGAACCCTCGCTTTGATAAGATCAAGCGTTCAATCTCCAAGCAGTCAGCTGGAGTGGGTCGAACGGACCTAGAACAAGAAGGTCTCGTCTCAAAGGTAGCCTCCATGGTGGAGCCGATGACACATTCACCAGATCTGCATACCAAGTCCTGCGTGGCCACGCAGGAGCTATCAAAATCACCGACGCCCTCTCCTGATTGATCCTGGCTACCAGCCTGGGGATGAGAGGAAACGGCGGGAACACATAAGCTAGTTTGAAGGTCCAAGGTGCTACTAGTGCATCCACTAGAGCCGCCTTGGGATCCCTGGATCTGTACCCGTAGTAAGGAACTCTGAAGTTCTGACGAGAGGCCATCAGATCCATGTCTGGAATGCCCCACGGTTGAGTGACTTGGGCAAAGATTTCCGGATGGAGTTCCCACTCCCCCGGATGCAATGTCTGACGACTCAGAAGATCCGCTTCCCAATTTTCCACTCCTGGGATGTGGATAGCAGACAGGTGGCAGGAGTGAGACTCCGCCCATAGAATGATTTTGGTCACTTCTTCCATCGCTAGGGAACTCCTTGTTCCCCCCTGATGGTTGATGTATGAACTTGGCCCTCGCTAGCTGAGGCCAAGCTTTGAGAGCATTGAATATCGCTCTCAGTTCCAGAATAATTATCGGTAGAAGAGATTCTACCCGAGACCAAAGACCCTGAGCTTTCAGGGATCCCCAGACCGCGCCCCAGCCCATCAGACTGGCGTCGGTCGTGACAATGACCCACTCTGGTCTGCGGAAGGTCATCCCTTGTGACAGGTTGTCCAGGGACAGCCACCAACGGAATGAGTCTCTGGTCCTCTGATTTACTTGTATCTTCGGAGACAAGTCTGAATAGTCCCCATTCCACTGACTGAGCATGAACAGATGTAATGGTCTTAGATGAATGCGCACAAAAGGAACTATGTCCATTGCCGCTACCATCAAACCTATCACTTCCATGCACTGCGCTATGGAAGGAAGAGGAACGGAATGAAGTATCCGACAAGAGTCTAGAAGCTTTGTTTTTCTGGCTTCTGTCAGAAAAATCCTCATTTCTAAGGAGTCTATTATAGTTCCCAAGAAGGGAACCCTCGTTGACGGAGATAGAGAACTCTTTTCCACGTTCACTTTCCATCCGTGAGATCTGAGAAAGGCCAGGACAATGTCCGTGTGAGCCTTTACTTGAGGAAGGGACGACGCTCGATCAGAATGTCGTCCAAGTAAGGTACTACAGCAATGCCCCTTGGTCTTAGCACCGCCAGAAGGGACCCTAGTACCTATGAGAAAATCCTAGGAGCAGTGGCTAATCCGAAAGAAAACGCCACGAACTGGAAATGCTTGTCCAGGAATTCAAACCTTAGGAACCGATGATGTTCCTTGTGGATAGGAATATGTAGATACGCATCCTTGAAATCCACCTTGGTCATGAATTGACCTTCCTGGATGGAAGGAAGGAGTGTTCGAATGGTTTCCATCTTGAACGATGGAACCTTGAGAAACTTGTTCAAGATCTTGAGATCTAAGATTGGTCTGAACGTTCCCTCTTTTTTGGGAACTATGAACAGATTGGAGTAGAACCCCATCCCCTGTTCTCCTAATGGAACAGGATGAATCACTCCCATTTTTAGCAGGTCTTCTACCCAATGCAAGAATGCCTGTCTTCTTATATGGTCTGAAGACAACTGAGACCTGTGGAACCTCCCCCTTGGAGGAAGCCCCTTGAACTCCAGAGAATAACCTTGGGAGACTATTTCTAGCGCCCAAGGATCCAGAACATCTCTTGCCCCAGCCTGAGCGAAGAGAGAGAGTCTGCCCCCCACCAGATCCGGTCCCGGATCGGGGGCCCGCATTTCATGCTGTCTTGTAGCAGTGGCAGGTTTCCTGGCCTGCTTTCCTTTGTTCCAGCCTTGCATAGGTCTCCAGGCTGGATTGGCTTGAGAAGTATTACCTTCCTGCTTAGAGGACGTAGCCCTTGGGGCTGATCCGTTTCTGCGAAAGGGACGAAACTTAGGTTTATTTTTGGTCTTGAAAAGACCTATCCTGAGGAAGGGCGTGGCCCTTGCCCCCAGTGATATCAGAGATAATCTCTTTCAAGTCAGGGCCAAAGAGTGTTTTCCCCTTGAAAGGAATGTCAAGCAATTTGTTCTTGGAAGACGCATCCGCTGCCCAAGATTTTAACCAAAGCGCTCTGCGCCACAATAGCAAACCCAGAATTTTTTCGCCGCTAACCTAGCCAATTGCAAGGTGGCGTCTAGGGTGAAAGAATTAGCCAACTTAAGAGCACGAATTCTGTCCATAATCTCCTCATAAGAAGAAGAATTACTAATAATCGCCTTTCCTAGCTCATCAAACTAGAAACACGCGGCTGCAGTGACAGGGACAATGCATGCAATTGGTTGTAGAAGGGAACCTTGCTGAACAAACATCTTTAGCAGACCTTCTAATTTTTTATCCATAGGATCTTGGAAAGCACAACTATCTTCTATGGGTATAGTGGCGCGCTTGTGTAGAGTAGAAACCGCCCCCTCGACCTTGGGGACTGCTGCCATCAGTCCTTTCTGGGGTCGACTATAGGAAAACAATTTTATAAATATGGGGGGAGGTACTAAAGGTATACCGGGCCTGTCTCATTTTTCACTAACAATGTACGCCACCCGCTTGGATATAGGAAAAGCTTCGGGGGGCCCCCCTCTAAGAACTTTTCCATTTTACATAGTGGTTCTGGAATGACCAGATAATCACAATCATCCAAATTGGATAACACCTCCTTAAGCAGAGCGCGGAGATGTTCCAACTTAAATTTAAAAGTAATCACATCAGGTTCAGCTTGTTGAGAAATGTTTCCTGAATCTGAAATTTCTCCCTCAGACAAAACCTCCCTGGCCCCCTCAGACTGGTGTAGGGGCCCTTCAGAAACCATATCATCAGCGTTCTCATGCTCTACAGAATTTTCTAAAACAGAGCATTCGCGCTTTCACTGATAAGTGGGCATATTGGCTAAAATGTTTTTGATAGAATTATCCATTACAGCCGTTAAATGTTGCATAGTAAGGAGTATTGGCGCACTAGATGTACTAGGGGCCTCCTGTATGGGCAAGACTGGTGTAGACGAAGGAGGGGATGATGCAGTACCATGCTTACTCCCCTCACTTGAGGAATCATCTTGGGCATCATTTTTACTAAATTTTTTTATGACATAAAATACATATAGTTAAATGAGAAGGAACCTTGGTTTCCCCACAGTCAGAACACAATCTATCTGGTAGTTCAGACATGTTAAACAGGCATAAACTTGATAACAAAGCACAAAAAACGTTTTAAAATAAAACCGTTACTGTCACTTTAAATTTTAAACTAAACACACTTTATTACTGCAATTGCGAAAAAGTATGAAGGAATTGTTCAAAATTCACCAAAATTTCACCACAGTGTCTTAAAGCCTTAAAAGTATTGCACACCAAATTTGGAAGCTTTAACCCTTAAAATAACGGAACCGGAGCCGTTTTTATATTTAACCCCTTTACAGTCCCTGGAATCTGCTTTGCTGAGACCCAACCAAGCCCAAAGGGGAATACGATACCAAATGATGCCTTCAGAAAGATTTTTCTATGTATCAGAGCTCCACACACATGCAGCTGCATGCCATGCTGTCCTCAAAAACAAGTGCGCCATACCGGCGCGAAAATGAGGCTCTGACTATGATTAGGGAAAGCCCCTAAAGAATAAGGTGTCAAAAACAGTGCCTGCCGATATAATCATATCAAAATACCCAGAATAAATGATTCCTCAAGGCTAAATATGTGTTAATAATGAATCGATTTAGCCCAGAAAAAGTCTACAGTCTTAATAAGCCCTTGTGAAGCCCTTATTTACTATCTTAATAAACATGGCTTACCGGATCCCATAGGGAAAATGACAGCTTCCAGCATTACATCGTCTTGTTAGAATGTGTCATACCTCAAGCAGTAAGAGACTGCACACTGTTCCCCCAACTGAAGTTAATTGCTCTCAACAGTCCTGTGTGGAACAGCCATGGATTTTAGTTACGGTGCTAAAATCATTTTCCTCATACAAACAGAAATCTTCATCTCTTTTCTGTTTCTGAGTAAATAGTACATACCAGCACTATTTTAAAATAACAAACTCTTGATTGAATAATAAAAACTACAGTTAAACACTAAAAAACTCTAAGCCATCTCCGTGGAGATGTTGCCTGTACAACGGCAAAGAGAATGACTGGGGTAGGCGGAGCCTGGGAGGGATCATGTGACCAGCTTTGCTGGGCTCTTTGCCATTTCCTGTTGGGGAAGAGAATATCCCACAAGTAAGGATGACGCCGTGGACCGGACACACCTATGTTGGAGAAAATATGGATTTTAAAAACATTTTAGCACCCACAAGATTGCGTAACTTCAATAAACCTGGTATAATTAAGGATAAAACACACTGGTTACAACAAAAACCCGGCACCTACAAATGTGGGGTATCAAGATGTGGCATGTGCCAATATGTAAATAGAGAGATTACCTTTACCAACTCAGGGGGTGACATTACATTCAAACAGAAATATAAGAGCAACTGCAGTACCACCTATGTAGTTTACTTGCTAAAATGCAGCTGCAATTTGATTTACATAGGAAGAACCAAAAGAAATATACGTACAAGGCTGGGAGAACATGTCAATAATATAAAAAATGGCCTCATGACACACAGTGTGCCAGAACATTTCAAATTACATCATAATTCAAATCCTGCATCCCTTAAAATCCAAGTCATAGACTGGATACCCCCCAATATATTTCCAAACAGGCTTCTAACACTCAGACGCAGAGAATCATGGTGGATTTACCAACTTAACACCATGCAACCATCAGGTCTAAACCTAGAGTTAGACCTGCAAGCTTTCATGTAGCTTTACTTTTAAAAAAAACTTTTTTTTTTTTTTTTTTTAAAAAAACACAATATCAGATTTTTAATTTTAGTGTATACAACTACAAATTGTTTTTAAGGTTCTTTCTAGTTTCTAACAAACAAGGTTTTTTAACATAAAGTTTATTGTCTATTTTCTTATCTATGTTCATATTTTAATGTTTACTATAGCATTCAAGGTGGTAACACTGAACAAATCCTATATGTTTTTCAAACATACAATAATGCAAAGCTTTAACAAGCTCACCTGCCAATCAGTATCACCACACTCTGACTGGCTGGTAACTAATCATGCAATTAATGGTCCCTTTTATAAAGCCGGTAGGCACCATGCTTGCAACACTTCTAATTTTTCATCTCTTGAGAAAGTCTGGGCGTCCTCAGACGAAACGCGTAGAGTTTGTTTCATAGCTGTATGTTATATCATAACACAGTTTGGATGTAAAGATACCTTTATATGCAGATTTTATTTGTGCCTCTTGTAAGTAGCCATTTGTATGTGTGCACTTACACTGAATTAAAGAATACTACACTTGAATTGGGCTGCGCCTGTCTTTGCTTTCTTTTCACAGACTACTACCTGCTGGAGGTGTTTGGAGAATACACCCCCCTTTGTCTCAGGCAGCGCTTATCACTACAGTGACACAGGAAGCAGACTATCACTGACACCTGCAACACGCTATTACAGTGGATCTACTTCCTGCTCAACAGAGCAACCGGCTTTTCTACAGCTCACAGACTTAACCCAGGAACGTAAGCGCCCCTCAGTTTTTCAGTTTTTCAGTGATAATGCATCCACTGCCTCCGCCTGAGGATCCCGGGATCTGGACAGATACCTGGGAAGTTTCTTGTTTAGATGAGAAACCATCAGATCTATTTCTGGAAGTTCCCACATTTGAACAATCTGAAGAAATACCTCTGGGTGAAGAGACCATTCGCCCGGATGCAACGTTTGGCGACTGAAATAATCCGCTTTCCAATTGTCCACACCTGGGATATAAACCGCAGAGGTTAGACAGGAGCTGGATTCCGCCCAAACCAAAATTCGAGATACTTCTTTCATAGCCAGAGGACTGTGAGTCCCTCCTTGATGATTGATGTATGCCACAGTTGTGACATTGTCTATCTGAAAACAAATGAACAACTCTCTCTTCAGAAGAGGCCAAGACTGAAGAGCTCTGAAAATTGCACGGAGATCCAAAATATTGATCGGAAATCTCACCTCCTGAGATTCCCAAACCCCTTGTGCCGTCAGATACCCCCACACAACTCCCCAACCTGTAAGACTTGCATCTGTTGAGATTATAGTCCAGGTCGGAAGAACAAAGAAGCCCCCTGAACTAAACGATGGTGATCTGTCTACCATGTCAGAGAGTGTCGTAAAATCGGTTTAAAGATAATAATTGAGATATCTTTGAGTAATCCCTGCACCATTAGTTCAGCATACAGAGCTGAAGAGGTCGCATGTGAAAACGAGCAAAGGAGATCGCATCTGATGCGGCAGTCCTAAGACCCAACATTTCCATGCATAAGGCTACCAAGGGAAAGATTGTGACTGAAGGTTTTGACAAGCTGATATCAATGTTAAACTTCTCTTGTCTGACAAGGACAGAGTCATAGACACTGAATCTATCTAGAAACCTAAAAAGGTTACCCTTGTCTGAGGAATCAATGAACTGATTGGTAAATTGATCCTCCAACCATGAACTTGAAGAAACAACACAAGTCGATTCGTATGAGATTCTTCGAAAATGAGAAGACTGAGCAAGTACCAAGATATCGTCCAAATAAGGAAATACCAAAACCCTGTTCTCTGATTACAGAAAGAAGGGCACCGAGAACCTTTGAAAAAAATTCTTGGAACTGAGGCTAGGCCAAACGGTAGAGCCACAAAACTGGTAATGCTTGTCTAAAAAGAGAATCTCAGACACTAAAAGTGATCTGGATGAATCGGAATATGCAGATACACATCCTGTAAATCTATTGTAGACATATAATGCCCTTGCTAAACAAAAGGCAGGATAGTCCTACAGTAACCATCTTGAATGTTGGTATCCTAACATAACGATTCAATAATGATAGATCCGGAACTGGTCTGAAGGAATTGACCTTCTTTGGTACAATGAAGAGATAAAATAAAACCCCAGCCCCTGTTCCAGAACTGGAACTGGCATAAATACTCCAGCCGACTCTAGATCTGAAACACATTTCAGAAATGCTGAGCCTTTGCTGTGTTAACTGGGACACGGGAAAGAAAAGAATGTCTTAGCAGGAGGCCTTAACTGAAGCCAATTCTGTACCTTTCTGAAACAATGTTTCTGAAACCAGAGATTAAGAACGGAATTGATCCAAATTTCTTTGAAGAAAACGTAATCTGCCCCATACCAGCTGAGCTGGAATAAGGGCCGCACCTTCATAGGTACTTAGGAGCTGGCTATAGGTTTCTATAAGGCTTGGATATATTCCAAACTGGAAATAGTTTCCAAACTGATACCGCTCCTGAGGATGAAGGATCAGGCTTTTGTTCCTTGTTGTGAGAAAAGGAACGAAATGATTATTTACCCCGGAAAGAAAGGGAAAGCAAAGTTGACTTAGAAGACATATCAGCATTCCAAGTTTAATCCATAAAGCTTTTCTAGCTAAAATAGCTAGAGACATATACCTGACATCAACTCTAATGATATCAAAAGATGGTATCACCAATAAAATTATTAGCATGTTATAGAATAATAATAATGCTATAAAATTATGATCCGTTACTCCGCTAAAAATATAGCAGGTCTAAGAAGATTACCTGAACATAAGTAAGCTTTTCTTAGAAAGGATTCAATTTTCCTATCTAAAGGATCCTTAAATGAAGTACTATCTGCCGTAGGAATAGTAGTACAATAGCAGGAGTAGAGACAGCCCCATAACCTTTAGGGATTTTTGTCCCAAAAAACTCTAATCTGTCAGATGGCACAGGATATAATTTGCTTAAACGTCAAGCAGGAGTAAAAAAATTACCCAAATTATTCCATTCCCTGGAAATTACTTCAGAAATAGCATCAGGGAGATAAAACACTTCTGGAATAACTACAGGAGATTTAAAAACCTTATTTAAACGTTTACATTTAGTATCAAGAGGACCAGAATCCTCTAATTCTAATGCAAATAACACTTTCTTTAAGTAAAGAACGAATAAATTCCATCTTGAACAAATACAAAGATTTATCAGCATCAACCTCTGAGACAGAAACCTCTGAACCAGAAGAACTATTATCAGTATCAGAATGATGATGTTCATTTAAAAATTCATCTGAAAAAAGAGAAGTTTTAAAAGACTTTTATGTATACTAGAAGGAGAAATAACAGACATAGCCTTCTAATGGATTTAAAAAATAAAATCTCTTATGTTATCAGGAACACTCTGAAAATTAGATGTTGACGGAACAGCAACAGGTAATGTAACAGTACTAAAGGAAATTTTATCTGCATTAATAAGTTTGACATGACATGCAATACAAACAACAGCTGGAGAAACAGATACCAAAAGTTTATAGCAGATACACTTAGCTTGGTAGCTCCAGCACTGTGCAGTGATTTTCCTGAAGTATCTTCTGACTCAGTTGCAACGTGGAACATCTTGCAATATGTAAAAGAAAAAAACAACATATAAAGCAAAATTGATCAAATTCCTTAAATGACAGTTTCAGGAATGGGAAAAAAATGCCAGTGAACAAGCTTCTAGCAACCAGAAGCAATAAATAATGAGACTTAAATAATGTGGAGACAAAAATGACGCCCATATTTTTTAGCGCCAAAAAAGACGCCCACATTATTTGGCGCCTAAATGCTTTTGGCGCCAAAAATGACGCCACATCCGGAACGCCAACATTTTTGACGCAAAAAAAACGTCAAAAAATGACGCAACTTCCGGCGACACGTATGACACCGGAAACAGAAAAAAAAATTTGCGCCAAAAAAGTCCGCGCCAAGAATGATGCAATAAAATGAAGCATTTTCTGCCCCCGCGAGCCTAACAGCCCACAGGGAAAAAGTCAAATTTTTTAAGGTAAGAAAAAATGATTGAAACAAATGCATTTATCCCAAATATGAAACTAACTGTCTGAAAAATAAGGAATGTTGAACATTCTGAGTCAAGGCAAATAAATGTTTGAATACATATATTTAGAACTTTATAAATAAAGTGCCCAACCATAGCTTAGAGTGTCACAGAAAATAAGATTTACTTACCCCAGGACACTCATCTACATGTTTGAAGAAAGCCAAACCAGTACTGAAACGAGAATCAGCAGAGGTAATGGTATATATAAGAGTATATCGTCGATCTGAAAAGGGAGGTAAGAGATGAATCTCTATGACCGATAACAGAGAACCTATGAAATAGACCCCGTAGAAGGAGATCACTGCATTCAAATAGGCAATACTCTCCTCACATCCCTCTGACATTCACTGCACGCTGAGAGGAAAACCGGGCTCCAACTTGCTGCGGAGCGCATATCAACGTAGAATCTAGCACAAACTTACTTCACCACCTCCATCGGAGGCAAAGTTTGTAAAACTGAATTGTGGGTGTGGTGAGGGGTGTATTTATAGGCATTTTAAGGTTTGGGAAACTTTGCCCCTCCTGGTAGGAATGTATATCCCATACGTCACTAGCTCATGGACTCTTGCTAATTACATGAAAGAAATAGCTTTGTGAAAATTATATTATACAAATAACTTGCTAAAAAAAAAAATCAAAAAAGGGAAGTGTTTCATGTGAAGTTTTAATTTTAAATTTGAAACTAACATTGGTAAATCCCTTTGAAAAATAAACAATCAAATACAGCATCATCAAAAACTTGTAATTAGATGTGAAAATAGAAGAGGTAGCTCCAAAGAAACTCCCAGTCACGCTTTCGTTTGCTTGTGTTTATTCCATCCAGCATATCTGGGAAAATAGAAAACCGTAGCAGGTTATCATTAATGGTCTAATCATCCACCGTCATCAATAAATTCACTTCTGGTGCTGAACATCCCTCGTAGACTCTGCTGCAGCTTTATGGTAAGTGGGATCCCCTAATGCCATGTTTGATGAGCACACAAAACAGTGTGCTGTTTGCACAGAGGTTTAACCAAGCTATACTTATAATTTTATTTTTTGAAAAATTGAATGAGATTTAGGAAAGATTAACAGGAAGACAAATGATACAAAATTGTATTTGTGAAGGAAAACAGCTTCTTTAAATCTCAGAACTCTACCGTAAAGCAATCACGCAGCCAGAATTCACCAGGCAGATTATACCAAAGCTGCTACCATCAATCCAAGTACTGGTGGGTGGGGGGGGGGGGGGGGGGGGAGCAAATTAAAACAGGTTAAGTATTCCATATCACATTGGCTGCATTAGATATCGGTTTTATGTCTCCACAAGAATTTCTTACCCTGTCTGCTGGTTTCGTTTCTTCTGCTTCTACCTTCAGTTACGTAGTTATATCAAATTCCTTAGTGGGTTCACTTTCTGTGTGAATGAGTATCCTAATGCACATGGCTGGCAATTTTAAGAAACAGTCTCAGAAACGCGAGTTTGTTTTTAAATAGTATTTATTTTACAAAAGACAGAAGCTCAGTAAAGAAAGCACATTTTGAATACAAAAAACATGTCGGCAGTGTACATGCAGTTAAAAAAAATATTTTTTATTAATATTATTTGACTTTGTAAACCCAACACCATGAGGTTCCTCTTACTGTTATACTGGACTGTTCAGTAGACAAACAGCTGGAAACTAAGGCTTTGATAGATTTCTGCTTTTCTCTCTTTGTCAATCCCTCGACAACACATCAAGAATACACCCAACTGCTCTTCAAGAAGCCTTATTCCTCTTTCTACAGCGCTCCAGTGACTTTGTGGCAATTCTGTAACAATGCTGGAACTTCAAGCTTCACAGAATAGATTGTTCTGCTAAACCTTTCCTAAAGTCACTGCGATATTGTAGTGGCACATTGTCAGGTGAACGATAGCAAATGAAATGGAAATCCATTGACTTCAAGCATGGTTACGCACAATAATTATTCATTAATGGATGGGAATATCCTTTTTTAGGGATTAGTTCACTTTTCATCAAAATTAGTAATTAAGTTACAGTAGTAACTAAAAAACTCTTTGCAGAGAGCTTAAGACTGTGTAGCCCTAATTAATTTCTTCTTAGGGCACCATTATATCTGGATGCTATAAACTGTAATGAACCAACAGTTCAATGACACAGACCGCCATATTGTGTTCTCTACATAATGGAAAATGTAATAGTAAACGGAGGCAGTGAGACTGAATGTTTGTTTTTATTTACCTCATCTGTGTATAACTGTACCAGGAGATGGAGACTACATTTTCTGAATGTTGCAGGCTAATTTGTATAGATTTTGGTACTTAGAATATCTTGTTGGATAAATAGTTTAATAATTTTAATTAAAAACGTAAATATTTTCAACAAGAAATAGCTTTGTGAAAATTATATTATACAAATAACTTGCTAAAAAAAATAAATCAAAAAAGGGAATTGTTTTATGTGAAGTTTTAATTTTAATTTGAAACTAACATTGGTAAAATCCCTTTGAAAAATAAACAATCAAATACAACATCATCAATAACTTGTAATTACGTGTGAAAATAGAAGAGGTAGCTCCAAAGAAACTCCCAGTCACGCTTTCGTTTACTTGTGTTTATTCCATCCAGCTTATCTGGGAAAAACATAATTTATGTAAGAACTGATAAATTCATTTCTTTCATATTAGCAAGAGTCTACGAGCTAGTGACGTATGGGATATACATTCCTACCAGGAGGGGAAAAGTGTCCCAAACCTCAAAATGCCTATAAATACACCCCTCACCACACCCACAATTCAGTTTACGAATAGCCAAGAAGTGTGGTGATAAGAAAGGAGCGAAAGCATCAAAAATAAGGGAATTGGAATAATTGTGCTTTATACAAAAAAATCATAACCACCACAAAAAAAGGGTGGGCCTCATGGACTCTTGCTAATATGAAAGAAATTAATTTATCAGGTAAGTTCTTACATAAATTATGTTTTCTTTCATGTAATTAGCAAGAGTCCATGAGCTAGTGACGTATGGGATAGCAGATACCCAAGATGTGGAACTTCCACGCAAGAGTCACTAGAGAGGGAGGGATACAATAAAGACAGCCAATTCCGCTGAAAAAGATCCACAACCCAAATAAAAATTTTTTTTTAAATAATAAGCAGAAAAATCAAACTGAAACCCGCTGCCTGAAGTACTTTTCCACCAAAAACTGCTTCAGAAGAAGAGAAAACATCAAAATGGTAGAATTTAGTAAAAGTATGCAAAGAAGACCAAGTTGCTGCTTTGCAAATCTGATCAACAGAAGCTTCATTCCTAAAAGCCAGGAAGTAGAAACTGACCTAGTAGAATGAGCCGTAATCCTTTGAGGCGGGGACTTACCCGACTCTACATAAGCATGATGAATCAAAGACTTTAACCAAGATGCCAAAGAAATGGCAGAAGCCTTCTGACCTTTCCTGGAACCAGAAAAGATAACAAATAGACTAGAAGTCTTTCTGAAACCTTTAGTAGCTTCAACATAATATTTCAAAGCTCTAACCACATCCAAAGAAATCTTAGGATTAGGACACAATGAAGGGACAACAATTTCTCTACTAATGTTGTTAGAATTCACAACTTTAGGTAAAAATTTAAATGCAGTCCGCAACACCGCTTTATCCTGATGAAAAATCAGAAAAGGAGATTCACAAGAAAGAGCAGATAATTCAGAAACTCTTCTAGCAGAAGAGATGGCCAAAAGGAACAAAACTTTCCAAGCAAGTAATTTAATATCCAGAGAATGCATAGGCTCAAACGGAGGAGCCTGTAAAGCCCTCAGAACCAAATTAAGACTCCAAGGAGGAGAGATTGACTTAATGACAGGCTTGATACGAACCAAAGCCTGTACAAAACAATGAATATCAGGAAGAATAGCAATCTTTCTGTGAAAAAGAACAGAAAGAGCAGAGATTTGTCCTTTCAAGGAACTTGCAGACAAACCCTTATCCAAACCATCCTGAAGAAACTGTAAAATTCTAGGAATTCTAAAAGAATGCGAAGAGAATTTATGAGAAGAACACCAAGAAATGTAAGTCTTCCAGACTCTATAATATATCTCCCTAGATACAGATTTACGAGCCTGTAACATAGTATTAATCACTGAGTCAGAGAAACCTCTATGACTAAGAATCAAGCGTTCAATCTCCATACCTTCATATTTAATGATTTGAGATCCTGATGGAAAAATGGGCCTTGAGATAGAAGGTCTGGCCTTAACGGAAGTGTCTAAGGTTGGCAACTGGCTATACGAACGAGATCCGCATACCAAAACCTGTGAGGCCATGCTGGAGCCACCAGCAGTACAAATGGACGCTCCATTAGGATTTTGGAAATCACTTTTGGAAGAAGAACTAGAGGCGGAAAGATATAAGCAGGTTGATAATTCCAAGGAAGCGACAACGCGTCCACTTTTTCCGCCTGAGGATCCCTGGATCTGGACAGATACCTGGGAAGTTTCTTGTTTAGATGAGATGCCATCAGATCTATTTCTGGAAGTCCCCAGATTTGAACAATCTGAAGAAATACCACTGAGTGAAGAGACCATTCGCCCAGATGTAGCGTCTGGCGTCTGAGATAATCCGCTTCCCAATTGTCTATACCTGGGATGTGAACCGCAGAGATTAGACAAGAGCTGGATTCCGCCCATACAAGTATCCGAGATACTTCTTTCATAGCCTGAGGACTGTGAGTCCCTCCTTGATGATTGACATACGCCACGGTTGTGACATTGTCTGTATGAAAACAAATAAACGATTCTCTCTTCAGAAGAGGCCAGAACTGAAAAGCTCTGAAAATCGCACGGAGTTCCAAAATGTTGATTGGTAATCTCGCCTCCTGAGATTCCCAAACCCCCTGCGCTGTCAGAGATCCCCATACAGCTCCCAAACCTGAAAGTCTCGCATCTGTTGAGATCACAGTCCAGATTGGATGAACAAAAGAAGCCCCTTGAATTAAACGATGGTGATCCAACCACTAAGTCAGAGAAGATCGAACATTGGGATTTAAGGATAATTGTGATATCTTTGTATAATCCCTGCACCATTGGTTCAGCATACAAAGCTGAAGAGGTCTCATGTGAAAACGAGCAAAAGGGATTGCGTCCGATGCAGCAGTCATGAGACCTAGAATTTCCATGCACAAAGCTACCGAAGGGAACGATTGAGACTGAAGGTTTCGACAAGCTGAAACCAATTTCAGACGTCTCTTTTCTGTTAGAGACAAAGTCATGGACACTGAATCTATTTGGAAACCCAAAAAGGTTACCTTTGTCTGAGGAATCAAGGAACTCTTTGGTAAATTGATCCTCCAACCATGTCTTTGAAGAAACAACACAAGTTGATTCGTATGAGATTCTGCAGAATGTAAAGACTGAGCAAGTACCAAGATATTGTCCAAATAAGGAAATACCGCAATACCCTGTTCTCTGATTACAGAGAGAAGGGCACCGAGAACCTTTGAAAAGATCCTTGGAGCTGTTGCTAGGCCAAACGGAAGAGCAACAAACTGGTAATGCTTGTCTAGAAAAGAGAATCTCAGGAACTGATAGTGATCTGGATGAATTGGAATATGAAGATATGCATCCTGTAAGTCTATTGTAGACATATAATGCCCTTGCTGAACAAAAGGCAGAATAGTCCTTATAGTCACCATTTTGAATGTTGGTATCCTTACATAATTCAATATTTTTAGATCCAGAACTGGTCTGAAGGAATTCTCCTTCTTTGGTGCAATGAATAGATTTGAGTAAAACCCCAGACCCTGTTCCAGAACTGGAACTGGCACAATTAACCCAGCCGACTCTAGGTCTGAAACATTTCAGAAACGCCTGAGCCTTTACTGGGTTTACTGGGATGCGTGAGAGAAAAAATCTTCTCACAGGCGGCCTTACCTTGAAACCTATTCTGTACCCTTGTGAAACAATGTTCTGAATCCAAAGACTGTGAATCGAATTGATCCAAACATCTTTGAAAAATCGTAATCTGCCCCCTACCAGCTGTGCTGGAATGAGGGCCGCACCTTCATGTGGATTTAGGAGCTGGTTTTTACTTTCGAAAAGGCTTGGATTTATTCCAGACTGGAGAAGGTTTCCAAACGGAAACTGTTCCTTTAGAGGAAGGGTCAGGCTTTGTTCCTTATTCTGACGAAAGGAACGAAAACGATTAGCAGCCCTATATTTACCTTTAGATTTTTTTGTCCTGAGGCAAAAAGGCTCCCTTCCCCTCAGTAACAATTGAAATTATTGAATCCAACTGTGAACCAAATAATTTATTACCTTGGAAAGAAAGAGAAAGCAATGTTGACTTAGAAGTCATATCTGCATTCCAAGATTTAAGCCATAAAGCTCTTCTAGCTAAAATAGCTAAAGACATATACCTGACATCAATTCTAATGATATCAAAAATGGCATCACAAACAAAGTTATTAGCATGTTGAAGAAGTTTAACAATGCTATAAGCATTATGGTCTGACACTTGTTGCGCTAAAGCCTCCAACCAGAAAGTGGAAGCTGCAGCAACATCAGCCAAAGAAATAGCAGGCCTAAGAAGATTATCTGAACATAAATAAGCCTTCCTTAGAAAGGATTCAAGCTTCCTATCTAAAGGATCCTTAAACGAAGTACTATCTGCCGTAGGAATAGTATTACGTTTAGCAAGAGTAGAGATAGCCACATCAACTTTGGGGATTTTTTCCCAAAACTCTAATCTGTCAGATGGCAAAGGGTACAATTTCTTAAACCTTGGTGAAGGAGTAAATGAAGTACCCAGACTATTCCATACCCTAGAACAGTGATTTTTAACCTTTTTTTTGCCGTGGCACACTTTTTTACATTAAAAAATCCTGTGGCACACCACCATCCCAAAATTTAAATAAAATCACACATTGTAGCCTAATATATATATATATATATATATATATACACATACATACACACAAAAACATACTGTATGCATTGTGCTGTTATGCCATGCCTCCTACAAACTACCCCTGCACTGGGAGTAAAAAACAAGCAAAGTTTAAAAAATATGTCACACTGTTGTCAGTCTGCCGCGGCACACCTGAGGATCTCTCACGGCACACTAGTGTGCCACGGCACACTGGTTGAAAAACACTGCCCTAGAAATTACTTCTGAAATAGCATCAGGAACTGGAAAAACTTCTGGAATAACTACATGAGGATTAAAAACTGAATTTAAACGTTTAGTAATTTTAAAATCAAGAGGACTAGACTCCTCCATATCTAATGCAATCAACACTTCTTTAAGTAAAGAACGAATAAACTCCATCTTAAATAAATATGAAGATTTATCAGTGTCAATATCTGAGGCTGAATCTTCTGAACCAGAGAGATCCTCATCAGAAATAGATAAGTCAGAATGATGGCGATCATTTAAAAATTCATCTGAAATATGAGAAGTTTTAAAAGACCTTTTACGTTTACTGGAAGGAGGAACAACAGACAGAGCCTTCCTAATAGAATTAGAAACAAATTCTCTTACATTAACAGGAACATCCTGAACATTAGATGTTGAAGGAAAAACAACAGGTAATGGATTATTACTAATGGAGAAATTATCTGCTTTAGAAAGTTTATCATGACAACTAACACAAACTACAGCCGGAGGAACAGTTACCAAAAGTTTACAACAAATGCACTTAGCTTTGGTAGAACCAACATCAGGCAGCGTCTTTCCAGAAGTAGATTCTGATCCAGGGTCAGGTTGTGACATCTTGCAATATGTAATAGAAAAAACAACATATAAAGCAAAATTATCAAATTCCTTAATTGACAGTTTCAGGAATGGGAAAAAATGCAAAACAAACAAGCCTCTAGCAACCAGAAGCAACAAAAAAATAAGACTGAAATAATGTGAACAAAACTGGCGGCAAGTATGACGCCCAAATTTTTTGGCGCCAAGTATGACGCCCACATTGTTTGGCGCCAAAAACGATGCCCACATTTTTTGGCGCAAAAAAAGTCTAACACACACGCATAAAAAATTACGTAACCACTTGAAAACTTCCGGCGTCAACTATGGCGCCGGAAATGACGAAATTTTGCGCCAAAAGAGACGCAATAAATTGAAGCATTTTCTGCCCCAGCGAGCCTAACAGCCCGCAAGGAAAAAAGTCAATTTGAAATTTTTAAGGTAAAAAAAATATTTATTCATATGCATTTTCCCAAAAAATGAAACTGACAGTCTGAAAGAAGGAATCCTGAATCAAGGCAAATATAAGTTTAAAACATATATTTAGAACTTTACATATAAAGTGCCCAACCATAGCTTTGAGTTTAATAAATAGAAATAAGATTTACTTACCCCAAGACACTCATCTACATATAGTAGATAGCCAAACCAGTACTGAAACGAGAATCAGTAGAGGTATATAAGAGTATATCGTCTATCTGAAAAGGGAGGTAGGAGAAGAAATCTCTACGACCGATAACAGAGAACCTATGAAATAGATCCCCTAGAGGAAGACCATGGTATTCAAATAGGCAATACTCTCTTCACATCCCTCTGACATTCACTGCACTCAGAGGAAAACCGGGCTTCAGCCTGCTGCGAAGCGCATATCAACGTAGAAATCTAGCACAAACTTACTTCACCACCTCCATGGGAGGCAAAGTTTGTAAAACTGAATTGTGGGTGTGGTGAGGGGTGTATTTATAGGCATTTTGAGGTTTGGGAAACTTTGCCCCTCCTGGTAGGAATGTATATCCCATACGTCACTAGCTCATGGACTCTTGCTAATTACATGAAAGAAATAGAAAATCGTAGCAGGTTATCATTAATGGTCTAATCATCCACCGTCATCAATAAATTCACTTCTGGTGCTGAACATCCCTCGTAGACTCAGCTTTTTGATAAGTGGGATCCCCTAATGCCATGTTTGATGAGCACACAGAACAGTGTGCTGTTTGCACAGAGGTTTAACCAAGCTATACTTATAATTTTATTTTTTGAAAAATTGAATGAGATTAAGGAAAGATTAACAGGAAGACAAATGATACAAAATTGTATTTGTGAAGGAAAACAGCTTCTTTAAATCTCAGAACTCTACCGTAAAGCAATCACGCAGCCAGAATTCACCAGGCAGATTATACCAAAGCCGCTACCATCAATCCAAGTACTGGTGGGAGGGGGGGAAGGAGCAAATTAAAACAGGTTAAGTATTCCATATCACATTGGCTGCATTAGATACCGGTTTCATGCCTCCACGAAAATTTCTTACCCTGTCTGCCGGTTTCGTTTCTTCTGCTTCTACCTTCAGTTACGTAGTTATATCAAATTCCTTAGTGGGTTCACTTTCTGTGTGAATGAGTATCCTAATGCACATGGATGGCATTTTTAAGAAACAGTCTCAGAAACGCAAGTTTGTTTTTAAATAGTATTTATTTTACAAAAGACAGAAGCTCAGTAAAGAAAGCACATTTTGAATACAAAAAACATGTCGGCAGTATACATGCAGTTAAAAAAAATATTTTTTATTAATATTATTTGACTTAATAATATTAAAACCCACCACCATGAGGTTCCTCTTACTGTTATACTGGACTGTTCAGTAGACAAACAGCTGGAAACTAAGGCTTTGATAGATTTCTGCTTTTCTCTCTTTGTTAATCCCTCAACAACACATCAAGAATACACCCAACTGCTCTTCAAGACGCCTTATTTCTCTTTCTACAGCGCTCCAGTGACTTTGTGGCAATTCTGTAGCAATGCTGGAACTTCAAGCTTCACAGAATAGATTGTTCTGCTAAACCTTTCCTAAAGTCACTGCGATATTGTAGTGGCACATTGTCAGGTGAACGATAGCAAATGAAATGGAAATCCATTGACTTCAAGCATGGTTACGCACAATAATTATTCATTAATGGATGGGAATATCCTTTTTTAGGGATTAGTTCACTTTTCATCAAAATTAGTAATTAAGTTACAGTAGTAACTAAAAAACTCTTTGCAGAGAGCTTAAGACTGTGTAGCCCTAATTAATTTCTTCTTAGGGCACCATTATATCTGGATGCTATAAACTGTAATGAACCAACAGTTCAATGACACAGACCGCCATATTGTGTTCTCTACATAATGGAAAATGTAATAGTAAACTGAGGCAGTGAGACGACTGAATGTTTGTTTTTATTTACCTCATCTGTGTATAACTGTACCAGGAGATGGCGACTACATTTTCTGAATGTTGCAGGCTAATTTGTATAGATTTTGGTACTTAGAATATCTTTTTGGATAAATAGTTTAATAATTTTAATTAAAAACGTAATTATTTTCAACAAGAAATAGCTTTGTGAAAATTATATTATACAAATAACTTGCTAAAAAAAAAAAAAAAATCAAAAAAGGGAAGGGTTTCATGTGAAGTTTTAATTTTAATTTGAAACTAACATTGGTAAATCCCTTTGAAAAATAAACAATCAAATACAACATCATCAAAAACTTGTAATTACATGTGAAAATAGAAGAGGTAGCTTCAAAGAAACTTATTGTGCATTTTTTTTTAGAAAACTTTTTTTTTTTGCAAAAAAGTTGAAAGTATAAAAAAAATGAAAACATACATTTTCAGTCACTGTGTGATAAAGAAACATACGCAAGAAATAACAAAAATACAGGAGATGTTAATGGCTGAACAGACAGGACACAAGTCTGACTATTCCTGTTTTAAGGATATTTTATTGTTTTATTCCCAGTACAGGAATCTACAATTAAAGGTAAATACAATATAAAATAAGCATAGCAAAAGGAAATCATGCAAGCAGAAGAAATCCGGTTCCAGCGATGTTTTTACACGTCACCTGATGCTATGATAATCACAAAACTAAGAAACAGTCTTTGCAAATGAAACATCGAACAGCTTGTCCAACATATCCTAAATATGACCTGGAAAAGAAAAATGACCTCAGTAGCCGCACCTGACAAAACAGAAAATATCTGCTCACAAAGCTCTAGGGAATAAAGCAACGTCAGGGTTAAACTTTATGCAGATCTAATTTTCATCTTATACAAGTGCCTAGTGTATGGCTAAGAATCCTTACCCTGCAAGGAGCTCATAGATCTCTGTTTTAACTGCCTAGAGCAAAGAAAATCAAACAAAAAAAAGAGACAAATTTTGCTAACAAGATGCCCAAGATAAATGCATTTATTGCAATCCATACGCAGATCAGGGCAATGCAGCACTTAATGTATACTGTGCATTTATTGCAATCCATACGCAGATCAGGGCAATGCAGCACTTAATGTATACTGTGCATTTATTGCAATCCATACGCAGATCAGGGCAATGCAGCACTTAATGTATACTGTGCATTTATTGCAATCCATACGCAGATCAGGGCAATGCAGCACTTAATGTATACTGTGCATTTATTGCAATCCATACGCTGATCAGGGCAATGCAGCACTTAATGTATATTGTACATTTAATGTATGTATTCCATACTCATAAAAGGGCAATGCAGCACTTAATGTATACTGTACATTTAATGTATTCCATACGCAGATCAGGGCAATGCAGCACTTAATATATACTGTACATGTAATGTATGTAATTCCATACTCATAAAAGGGCAATGCAGCACTAAATGTATACTGTGCATTTAATGTATGTATTCCATGCGCAGGCAAGGGCAATGCAGCACTGAACTAATGTATACTGCGCATTTAATGTATGTAATTCCATACGCGGACAAGGGCAATGCAGCACTTAATATATACTGTGCATTTAATGTATCCCATACGCAATCAAGGGCAATGCAGCACTTAATATATACTGTGCATTTAATGTATTCCATACGCAGATCAGGGCAAAGCAGCACTTAATGTATACTGTACATTTAATGTATTCCATACTCATAAAAGGGCAATGCAGCACTTAATGTATACTGTGCATTTAATGTATTCCATACGCAGATCAGGGCAAAGCAGCACTTAATGTATACTGTGCATTTAATGTATTCCATACTCATAAAAGGGCAATGCAGCACTTAATGTATACTGTGCATTTAATGCATTCCATATGCAGCTCAGGGCAATGCAGCACTTAATGTATACTGCGCATTTAATGTATGTATCCCATACGCAATCAAGGGCAATGCAGCACTTAATATATACTGTGCATTTAATGTATGTATTTCCATACAGAGACAAGGGCAATGCAGCACTAAATGTATACTGTGCATTTAATGTATGTATTCCATACGCAGGCAAGGGCAATGCAGCACTGAACTAATGTATACTGTGCATTTAATGTATTCCATATGCAAACAAGGGCAATGTAGCACTTATTATATACTGTGCATTTAACGTATTCCATACGCAGACAAGGGCAATGCAGCACTAAATGTATACTGTGCATTTAATGTATTCCATACTCAGATAAGGGCAATGCAGCACTAAATGTATACTGTGCATTTAATGTATGTATTCCATACGCAGGCAAGGGCAATGCAGCACTGAACTAATGTATAGTGTGCATTTAATATATTCCATTCGCAAACAAGGGCAATGTAGCACTTAATATATACTGTGCATTTAACGTATTCCATACGCAGATCAGGGCAATGCAGCACTGAACTAATGTATACTGTGCATTTAATGAATATTTCATACACAGATCAGGGCAATGCAGCACTCAACTGCTAATGTTTACTGTGCCTTTAGAAAGCAACATTAAACCCCTTTAAGAGAAAGGCATTTCTGAAGTCATGCAGGGCACTAGTCTTTGTGTAGTTAGCGCCCAGCTTGTGCACTCTGCTAAACAGGTACTTACCTGACTTACACGGTAATATCCACAATTCAAATATATTTGGTGCGGTTTAATGCTCGCTCTGCCAGCTGCCCGCTCTTGTCTGTGATCTTATCCCAGTCCGTCTGACCAACTACAAAACCAATCGCTCTTTTACGGTCTGCATCTTTCTTTTCTTCAAGGTCGGCCCATCTCACCTATCAAGTAGAAACATTTTGTTTGTTGTACTGAACAAATAGTGCCAATTACAGACAATACAGCAAACAGAACAAGAGCTGCAGTTTACAGAGAGGTGTGCTGGAGTCAGGAGTAGCATCATGAACCAGGGCTTAGGCCTCAATAACACTGTACAGTAATATAATAATTAGATACTGTGTCTATGAGGTGGCAATGCTGCATGACACCAATGCTCATACACTATGTAAACCCAATGCAGATTATTGTCTTCATATCAGCAAGCAGGTGATAAAAGCTACACAGTCAATATGTTACATTAAGGTCCTTACCCTTTTCTTGCCAGGCTGGGATTCCCGGGAGTCATAGTCATCGGGAAGCTGTAGATAATCCTCCAAGCAGCCGCCCACTGACTCCCAGTCACGCTTTCGTTTGCTTGTGTTTAATCCATCCAGCTTATCTGGGAAAATAGAAAACCGTAGCAGGTTATCATTAATGGTCTAATCATCCACCATCATCAATAAATTCACTTCTGGTGCTGAACATCCCTTGTAGACTCTGCAGCAGCTTTATGGTAAGTGGGATCCCCTAATGCCATGTTTGATGAGCACACAAAACAGTGTACTGTTTGCACAGAGGTTTAACCAAGCTATACTTATGGTTAGCAAGTCTAGAAGTGAAAGTCTAGCCAAGTGTTGTGAGATGCCCAAGAGCAGAACAGTGTGCTAGTGTAAGTACTCTTGCGTAAACATGGGCGCACAGCTCATTATAATACAGAACAGGATTTGATTTTACAACTTTAGAACAAAGATTAGTTTAAGGAGTAGAGAGTGTTTTATCACAAATATTACTCACTACGATTGTATTATGAAATAAAACAAAGATTACTACTTAATATACAAAATAAGAATAATCATGTCACATATACAACCAGCAATTTTTCTAATAAACCATGTAACTAACTATACAACGTATGTGATGTAATACTGACAGAAGACAAGTTTTATGTGTAGTATGTAACTATACAACGTATGTGATGTAATACTGACTGAAGACAGGTTTTATGTATAGTATGTAACTATACAACGTATGTGATGTAATACTGACAGAAGACAAGTTGTATGTGCAGTAACTATACAACGTATGTGATGTAATACTGACAGAAGACAAGTTGTATGTGCAGTAACTATACAACGTATGTGATGTAATACTGACTGAAGACAGGTTTTATGTATAGTATGTAACTATACAACGTATGTGATGTAATACTGACAGAAGACAAGTTGTATGTGCAGTAACTATACAACGTATGTGATGTAATACTGACAGAAGACAAGTTTTATGTGCAGTATGAAACTATACAACGTATGTGATGTAATACTGACAGAAGACAAGTTGTATGTGCAGTAACTATACAACGTATGTGATGTAATACTGACAGAAGACAAGTTTTATGTGTAGTATGAAACTATACAACGTATGTGATGTAATACTGACAGAAGACAAGTTGTATGTGCAGTATGAAACTATACAACGTATGTGATGTAATACTGACAGAAGACAAGTTGTATGTGCAGTAACTATACAACGTATGTGATGTAATACTGACAGAAGACAAGTTTTATGTGTAGTATGAAACTATACAACGTATGTGATGTAATACTGACAGAAGACAAGTTGTATGTGCAGTATGAAACTATACAACGTATGTGATGTAATACTGACAGAAGACAAGTTTTATGTGTAGTATGAAACTATACAACGTATGTGATGTAATACTGACAGAAGACAAGTTGTATGTGCAGTAACTATACAACGTATGTGATGTAATACTGACAGAAGACAAGTTTTATGTGTAGTATGAAACTATACAACGTATGTGATGTAATACTGACAGAAGAAAAAATGGGGTTTATTTAGCAGCGCTAATAAAAGCTTGGAAATGATGATGCCAATCTAACTAATGTATTATACAATCTTGTTTATTTAAAAACTCTTATAACACATAAAAACAACAGCAAATGCTATTCCTAATTAATAAAAGGACGTCTCCCTTATACAACACTTATAAAAACAGACTAGAACCATATATTTATAAACCCTAGAATTCCAGGTATAAAAGAATTAATTCTATAGATAACATATGGTAAGCAACAAATTGGTGAAATGAATATTTAAAAGGCACAAATGTATCAATCTTAATGTATATACATTAAGATTGATACATTTGTGCCTTTTAAATATGCAATTCACCAATTTGTTGCTTACCATATGTTATCTATAGAATTAATTCTTTTATACCTGGAATTCTAGGGTTTATAAATATATGGTTCTAGTCTGTTTTTATAAGTGTTGTATAAGGGAGACGTCCTTTTATTAATTAGGAATAGCATTTGCTGTTGTTTTTATGTGTTATAAGAGTTTTTAAATAAACAAGATTGTATAATACATTAGTTAGATTGGCATCATCATTTCCAAGCTTTTATTAGCGCTGCTAAATAAACCCCATTTTTTCCCTCTTATCCACAATTTAGTTCTCTTTGAGGGAAGAACTTTTATAGCAGCAGGAATCCACCTTTAGGCGCTCCTATCACACTACACAGTAATACTGACAGAAGACAGGTTTTATGTGCAGTATGTAACTATACAACGTATGTGATGTAATACAGACAGAAGACAAGTTTTATGTGCAGTATGTAACTATACAATGTATGTGATGTAATACTGACAGAAGACAAGTTTTATGTGCAGTATGTAACTATACAATGTATGTGATGTAATACTGACAGAAGACAAGTTTTATGTGCAGTATGTAACTATACGTGTATGATGTAATACTGACAGAAGACAAGTTTTATGTGCAGTATGTAACTATACAACGTATGTGATGTAATACTGACAGAAGACAAGTTTTATGTGCAGTATGTAACTATACGTGTATGATGTAATACTGACAGAAGACAAGTTTTATGTGCAGTATGCAACTATACAACGTATGTGATGTAATACTGACAGAAGACAAGTTTTATGTGCAGTATGTAACTATACGTGTATGATGTAATACTGACAGAAGACAGGTTTTAAGTGCAGTATGTAACTATACGTGTATGATGTAATACTGACAGAAGACAAGTTTTATGTGCAGTATGTAACTATACGTGTATGATGTAATACTGACAGAAGACAAGTTTTATGTGCAGTATGTAACTATACAACGTATGTGATGTAATACTGACAGAAGACAAGTTTTATGTGCAGTATGTAACTATACGTGTATGATGTAATACTGACAGAAGACAGGTTTTATGTGCAGTATGCAACTATACAACGTATGTGATGTAATACTGACAGAAGACAAGTTGTATGTGCAGTATGTAACTATACGTGTATGATGTAATACTGACAGAAGACAAGTTTTATGTGCAGTATGTAACTATACAATGTATGTGATGTAATACTGACAGAAGACAAGTTTTATGTGCAGTATGTAACTATACAATGTATGTGATGTAATACTGACAGAAGACAAGTTGTATGTGCAGTAGGTAACTATACAATGTATGTGATGTAATACTGACAGAAGACAAGTTGTATGTGCAGTATGTAACTATACGTGTATGATGTAATACTGACAGAAGACAAGTTTTATGTGCAGTATGTAACTATACAATGTATGTGATGTAATACTGACAGAAGACAAGTTTTATGTGCAGTATGTAACTATACAATGTATGTGATGTAATACTGACAGAAGACAAGTTGTATGTGCAGTAGGTAACTATACAATGTATGTGATGTAATACTGACAGAAGACAAGTTGTATGTGCAGTAGGTAACTATACAACGTATGTGATGTAATACTGACAGAAGACAAGTTTTATGTGCAGTATGTAACTATACAACTGACAAGTTAATTAAGCACAACAAATTAATTTTGATGTAATGTTTTTTAAGAGCAAAAAGTGTTTGCAGCAGATATAAATTAATTTTGAAAGCTTCTCTTGTCACACATTATTATAAGAATAAAGTATACTGCAATTATTATGTAGGGAGAAATACTAGATATGTACGCTGATAAAGCTACAAATAAAGACTTCGCCATTTCAGCTCTTGTTTTGAGAGCTGCATTTAGTACGAACATGGGAAGTAGTCAGGGCTACTGGACATAGACATAAAGTAAATGCAGCACAACACTAACGCTTGATTGATACTAAGAACTCATAATATTTAGTGACACAATAGTTATGACTGTTAAGGCGCATATGTACATGTTGCGTATGGCCTGCAGTCCCATACACAAACAGCGCTAGAAGGTGGCGGTTTCACAAATTAAAATAAGTCATCGCCGATACAAAACGCCACCGACAGTTTTCTAACAAGAGCAGTTTTGGACGTGGGTGAGAAGTGCATGAACACAATATTTTTGAAAACACTTAAAATATGAATTATTTTTACTAGAAAAACTTTTGCCAATACAACTATATAGCAAATATGTTTCTATTAAACACTGACAATTATTCACATTTCAGTTTTGACTATAATGATCTTTTTAATGTAAAGTCCTCCATCCAAAAGAGATGTGGAAAAGTGTTGACTATATTCTGTTCCTTCCGGAGCTGTATTTATTCTTTTATACAGATCTGCGTGTGTCGCACTATTAAATGCTGTTACCGAGGGATATATTCAGCTATTTGTTTATACAGATCTGTGTGTGTCGCACTATTAAATGCTGTTACTGAGGGATATATTCAGCTATTTGTTTATACAGATCTGTGTGTGTCGCACTACTAAATGCTGTTACTGAGGGATATATTCAGCTATTCCTTTATACAGATCTGCGTGTGTCGCACTATTAAATGCTGTTACCGAGGGATATATTCAGCTATTTGTTTATACAGATCTGTGTGTGTCGCACTATTAAATGCTGTTACCGAGGGATATATTCAGCTATTCCTTTATACAGATCTGTGTGTGTTGCACTATTAAATGCTGTTACCGAGGGATATATTCAGCTATTTGTTTATACAGATGTGTGTCGCACTATTAAAATGCTGTTACAGAGGGATATATTCAGCTATTTGTTTATACAGATGTGTGTGTCGCACTATTAAATGCTGTTACCGAGGGATATATTCAGCTATTTGTTTATACAGATGTGTGTGTCGCACTATTAAATGCTGTTACCGAGCGATATATTCAGCTATTTGTTTATACAGATGTATGTGTCGCACTATTAAATGCTGTTACCGAGGGATATATTCAGCTATTTGTTTATACAGATGTGTGTGTCGCACTATTAAATGCTGTTACCAAGGGATATATTCAGCTATTTGTTTATACAGATGTGTGTGTCGCACTATTAAATGCTGTTACCGAGGGATATATTCAGCTATTCCTTTATACAGATGTGTGTGTCGCACTATTAAATGCTGTTACCGAGGGATATATTCAGCTATTTGTTTATACAGATCTGTGTGTGTCGCACTATTAAATGCTGTTACCGAGGGATATATTCAGCTATTCCTTTATACAGATCTGTGTGTGTCGCACTATTAAATGCTGTTACCGAGGGATATATTCAGCTATTCCTTTATACAGATCTGTGTGTGTCGCACTATTAAATACTGTTAACTAGGGATATATTCAGCTATTCCTTTATACAGATCTACGTGTGTCGCACTATTAAATGCTGTTACCGAGGGATATATTCAGCTATTCCTTTATACAGATCTGTGTGTGTCGCACTACTAAATGCTGTTACCAAGGGATATATTCAGCTATTTGTTTATACAGATTGTGTGTGTCGCACTACTAAATGCTGTTACCGAGGGATATATTCAGCTATTTGTTTATACAGATGTGTGTGTCGCACTACTAAATGCTGTTACTGAGGGATATATTCAGCTATTCCTTTATACAGATCTGTGTGTGTCGCACTATTAAATGCTGTTACCGAGGGATATATTCAGCTATTTGTTTATACAGATGTGTGTGTCGCACTACTAAATGCTGTTACTGAGGGATATATTCAGCTATTCCTTTATACAGATCTGTGTGTGTCGCACTACTAAATGCTGTTACTGAGGGATATATTCAGCTATTCCTTTATACAGATCTGTGTGTATCGCACTATTAAATGCCGTTATCGAGGGATATATTCAGCTATTCCTTTATACAGATCTGTGTGTGTCACACTATTAAATGCTGTTGCCAAGGGATATATTCAGCTATTTGTTTATACAGATGTGTGTGTCACACTATTAAATGCTGTTGCCAAGGGATATATTCAGCTATTTGTTTATACAGATCTGTGTGTGTCGCACTATTAAATGCTGTTACCGAGGGATATATTCAGCTATTCCTTTATACAGATCTGTGTGTGTCGCACTATTAAATGCTGTTACCGAGGGATATATTCAGCTATTCCTTTATACAGATCTGTGTGTGTCGCACTATTAAATGCCGTTATCGAGGGATATATTCAGCTATTTGTTTATACAGATGTGTGTGTCGCACTACTAAATGCTGTTACTGAGGGATATATTCAGCTATTCCTTTATACAGATCTGTGTGTGTCGCACTATTAAATGCCGTTATCGAGGGATATATTCAGCTATTTGTTTATACAGATGTGTGTGTCAAACTATTAAATGCTGTTGCCAAGGGATATATTCAGCTATTTGTTTATACAGATGTGTGTGTCGCACTATTAAATGCTGTTACCGAGGGATATATTCAGCTATTTGTTTATACAGATGTGTGTGTCGCACTATTAAATGCTGTTACCAAGGGATATATTCAGCTATTTGTTTATACAGATGTGTGTGTCGCACTATTAAATGCTGTTACCGAGGGATATATTCAGCTATTTGTTTATACAGATGTGTGTGTCGCACTATTAAATGCTGTTACCAAGGGATATATTCAGCTATTCCTTTATACAGATCTGCGTGTGTCGCACTATTAAATGCTGTTACCAAGGGATATATTCAGCTATTCCTTTATACAGATCTGTGTGTGTCGCACTACTAAATGCTGTTACCAAGGGATATATTCAGCTATTCCTTTATACAGATCTGTGTGTGTCGCACTACTAAATGCTGTTACCAAGGGATATATTCAGCTATTTGTTTATACAGATCTGTGTGTGTCGCACTACTAAATGCTGTTACCAAGGGATATATTCAGCTATTTGTTTATACAGATGAATGTTTTTAAAAATAATAAACTCTTGATTGAAGAATCTAATCTAACACCTCACTTTACCTCTTCCTATCACTAACGTAGGCAAAGAGAATGACTGGGGTGGGAAGGAAGGGAGGAGCTATTTAACAGCTCTGCTGTGGTGCTCTTTGCCTCCTCCTGCTGACCAGGAGTTGAATATCCCGCAAGTAAGGATGATGATCCGTGGACTCATCGTGTGTTTTTTTAATGACTTGTTATAGCAGCTATAGAGTATAAAATGTGAGAAATTGCATTTTCAGGTTTATTTGTGTATATGAAGTAGCTGGTTTTGTGCTTTGAAACCACAGCCTATTAAAATGGGTTGAGCATGCAGGTAATAGATCTCATTATGTTATCTCTGTATGTACACAGATTTGCTTCCTTATCTTATATTGGTCTGTAAACTTAAGCTAAATACTTAGAAAATTAAAACATTTAATTAACTATTCTGCGCCCCACTGGGAGTGTAATTTCTTCGGCTGGCTGTGTTTACTTAGGCTTGTCAATAGCGTAGACTGCAGTATAGAAACTTTCAGTATAGGTGGGGATACCACAGGTTTAATCAGCTATTACAAAATGCAGAAAAAGGAGTAAAGGAGCTACCTGTAAACAATTTAATACAATCCAGCAGGTAAAAATGATCATTGGGAACAATTTAAAGGGGAGAAAAATTTCCCTGTAAATATTTAATGAAATTATCAGAACTAGTTCCATAAGATTCCCTGCTGACCACCTATCATCAAGTTTTAAAGGGGCAATATGTTAAATCATTAAAAAAAAAAAACTTACTGAACTATAAATCACTTGGCTATGTAAATTAAAAGGGACAGTCAAATAGGGTATGCGATTTTAAACAACTTTCCAATTTACTTTTATAATCAATTTTGCTTTGTTCTCTTGGTATTCTTAGTTGAAAGCCAAACCTAGGAGGTTTTTATGCTAATTTCTTAGACCTTGAGGGCCGCCTCTAATCTAAATGCATTTAGATAGTTTTTCAAAACTAGAGGGCATTAGTTCAGGTGTTTCATATAGATAACATTGAGCTCATGCACGTGAATTTACCATGGAGACAGCTCTGATTGGCTAAAATGCAAATCTGTCAAAAACTGAAATAAGGGGGCAGTCTGCTGAGGCTTAGATACAAGGTAATTAGAGGTAAAACGTGTATAATTATAACTGTGTTGGTTATGCAAAACTGTGGACTTGTTGTTTTAAAAGATAGATAATCCCTTAATTACCAACAAATCTGGTATTGACTGTCCCTTTAATGCAGCATACCTCCCTCTTTTTTTAACTGTAGTTTTAATAGTTTCTTTACATGTGAGTCTTTAACAAAACAGTTGCGAAACACGCGTCAGACATTCTCACTGCCCCCCTCTATGACTGTGTCGCTTAGTTATTGTGGTGGTACTTGAACCCTTCAATTAATTTTCTATAGTAGATGCAGCATGGGGATACCCAGCTTTTTTTTAGTAATTGACCAGGAGTACTGTGAAAGTCCTAGATAGGCCATTTGGCTAATGAGTTAGTAATAGGGACCTTTTGCACTCTCAGTACTCTGGCCAATAGGGATAATCACCTTTTTGGTGCTGATCTAATTGTTCTTTATATAGTATTGGGTTCTCTTTTGATATGTTTTGATGGTAATACTCACATAGGGGGGCAGGCATGTCTATATGTTTATTTACCTATGCACTTCTCCATAGTGTAGATTATTAATAACACGCTCCCATATTATATCCATATCCATATTAATGCTCCCTTTTCTTTCCTCTTATTTTGAACATGTCTTTATAAGCTTGCTGTTTTTTGCTTTTGTAACTTCCACCTATACTGACAATTCTAATACTTCAGTATTAATAGAAAAGCTATGTAAGCAAAAGGCAATGGCAGTAATCAACCTCTGAAAGCCCAGCTCATTTGAAAGGGTGTTCATGCAACATGTTTGAATACAACGAATGCCTGATGAGTACATTGTCCCTTTAAAGTGTTGGTAAATCCTGGCGTTTTTAAACACTAGGATTTACCCTAACTAGAAATAAAATGGAGTTTCATTGATCACTTATTTAAAAAATGGAGCTAAAATCACCCTGTCTGAAGTCAGAGACTCTGGCCGCCCACAGCACTCTTCTCTCAATGAGGTGCAATTTCCACCTCTAAACCAATAGCCTTGCTTGTCATCTGACAATGTTCTGCTTGCTGACTTTAGCGAGCTGCCATGGTAGACAGGGTGAGTTTAGTACCAATGAAACTAGTTGATTTACCATCACTAAGTTTGTTCCTTTGAAGGGAAACAGAAGGTACAGGTACTACAGCGCTCCCAATGGAGGAGTGAATATTCATCTGTTAAGTCTAGATCAGGTGCTAAAAACATACACCACATTACCCAGAGTTACAGCACATCACCTTCACCTAGAAGCCCATGGCTGTTCTGTTTAGGGGCTGCAAGGCTTGGGAGCTGCCAGTTTTATACCATACCATTTTCATAGTTTAAATGATCCATCAAATCAGTATAACTCCAGATAGACATAATATGGAAATACAATGTGAAAGTTATTTCAGTCTGGTAATGAACGCGATTTGCGCATGTTCAACAAATTATATAGGATTTTTTTTTAAATACTACACATGCATGAACAATAATTACATTAAAAAACAAAACACCATTTTTATGCTTCATCTGTCTAGACCTACTGTTAATTTTTAAAAGCAAAGCTAGAAAAACACAACTACTCCTACGCATGTGAAAAAGAACCAGTCTAGTGATGCTGGTTTATACTTACAGGGAGATTTACTTCTAATCAACGTACTAAGAAGCAAAAGCCAATTCAAATCATTGTTTAAATCAAACTAAGTTAACGCACAGCAAGAAATCAATAGCATAACAGCTGATCACATTTGCTTTTTTCGTTACTGATGTGTGTGGATGTGTGCGTGTATATATATATTCGTTACTGATGTGTGCGTGTATATATATATATATATATATATTCGTTACTGATGTGTGTGGATGTGTGCGTGTATATATATATTCATTACTGATGTGTGTGGATGTGTGCGTGTATATATATATATATATATATATATATTCGTTACTGATGTGTGTGGATGTGTGCGTGTATATATATATATATATATATATATATATATTCGTTACTGATGTGTGTGGATGTGTGCGTGTATATATATATTCGTTACTGATGTGTGTGGATGTGTGCGTGTATATATATATTCGTTACTGATGTGTGTGGATGTGTGCGTGTATATATATATATATTCATTACTGATGTGTGTGGAAGTGTGCGTGTATATATATATTCATTACTGATGTGTGTGGATGTGTGCGTGTATATATATATATATATTCATTACTGATGTGTGTGGAAGTGTGCGTGTATATATATATATTCATTACTGATGTGTGTGGATGTGTGTGTGTATATATATATATATTCGTTACTGATGTGTGTGGATGTGTGCGTGTATATATATATATTCATTACTGATGTGTGTGGATGTGTGCGTGTATATATATATTTGTTACTGATGTGTGTGGATGTGTGCGTGTATATATATATTCATTACTGATGTGTGTGGATGTGTGCGTGTATATATATATTCATTACTGATGTGTGTGGATGTGTGCGTGTATATATATATTCATTACTGATGTGTGTGGATGTGTGCGTGTATATATATATTCATTACTGATGTGTGTGGATGTGTGCGTGTATATATATATATATATATTCATTACTGATGTGTGTGGATGTGTGCGTGTATATATATATATATTCATTACTGATGTGTGTGGATGTGTGCGTGTATATATATATATTTGTTACTGATGTGTGTGGATGTGTGCGTGTATATATATATATATTCGTTACTGATGTGTGTGGATGTGTGCGTGTATATATATATATTTGTTACTGATGTGTGTGGATGTGTGCGTGTATATATATATTCGTTACTGATGTGTGTGGATGTGTGCGTGTATATATATATTCATTACTGATGTGTGTGGATGTGTGCGTGTATATATATATTCATTACTGATGTGTGTGGATGTGTGCGTGTATATATATATATATTCATTACTGATGTGTGTGGATGTGTGCGTGTATATATATATATATATTCATTACTGATGTGTGTGGATGTGTGCGTGTATATATATATATTTGTTACTGATGTGTGTGGATGTGTGCGTGTATATATATATATTCATTACTGATGTGTGTGGATGTGTGCGTGTATATATATATTCATTACTGATGTGTGTGGATGTGTGCGTGTATATATATATTCATTACTGATGTGTGTGGATGTGTGCGTGTATATATATATATATTCATTACTGATGTGTGTGGATGTGTGCGTGTATATATATATATATTCGTTACTGATGTGTGTGGATGTGTGCGTGTATATATATATTCATTACTGATGTGTGTGGAAGTGTGCGTGTATATATATATTCATTACTGATGTGTGTGGATGTGTGCGTGTATATATATATTCATTACTGATGTGTGTGGATGTGTGCGTGTATATATATATATATTCATTACTGATGTGTGTGGATGTGTGCGTGTATATATATATATATTCATTACTGATGTGTGTGGAAGTGTGCGTGTATATATATATTCATTACTGATGTGTGTGGATGTGTGCGTGTATATATATATTCATTACTGATGTGTGTGGATGTGTGCGTGTATATATATATATATATTCATTACTGATGTGTGTGGATGTGTGCGTGTATATATATATATTCGTTACTGATGTGTGTGGATGTGTGTGTGTATATATATATTCATTACAAAGCAAATCTAAACTATTAGATACAGTTTTATCATTTTAACATTACTGTGATGAACAATTTATTACTGTATTTTTTTTTCTTTGTTTTAAATGTGCGTTGAGACATTTCCTGTTAAGTGATGCTGTGTAGTTTTATTTTTTTTAGTACATTTTACTTTAATGCAAATAGTCACATGGTTTAAATAGTCTATATATATATATATATATATATATATATATATATATATATATATATATATATATATATATATATATATATATATATATATATAGATATATATATATATAGTCTCTGTAAATCTTTGGAAAAACTGGGACTTATATATTTATTTCAAACGTGTTTTACAGCGTTTCTTGACCATGACAAAGTCACGTACAGATTGATGAAACGGGTAGTGGCTGTGGACTAACAGTGGTTGTGATGTAGAGGCTTCACTAAATACCTTTTATGTTGTCAATAATAAATAAAGTTTATAGGATGATATATGGAAACTGGAGGTTCTAATACATAGTGAATAACAAGATTTTGGCAGATTGGCTAACACCATGATGCTTGCAGGTAGCGCAGTACCTTTGAGTGCTTAGGTGGTACCGCCCTACCTACTACCTGTGGATGCATTTGCTGAGGAATTCCGTTACACTACATTTAAGTGATGCCTTAATTGCTTTGCAATATCCATGAGTCTCTGGCTAGTGGGACAGGTTACTATAAGGCAGGGAAGAATTAAGAGATACATCTCCTTCCCAACATTCGCACAACTCTTCTATTTCTCATTGTTTTTAAGATTTATCAATAATGTGTATTTTTTAGATACTGCTTATTATTTATCTCACACTTCTTTTTTGTAGTAATTCACATAGTGTTTAAATTCCACACAGTGTAATAGTTTAAATCCGTGGTTTAGCACAATGATTTTGTTGTGTGTTATGAGTTTACGAGTGCCAGTATTGTCCTTTTACAATATAATACTGTTGTAATCAGTTCAGATGTTATGAAAGCAAATATTAAAATCACCACTATTAACAATATTGGTCAGACAAACATTCATAAGAAATATCTATATTAATGGAGGTAAAAAACAGTCATAAAACAAATCCAAAATATAGCTTCAGGGAAAGTTACTGGAAACACAAACATTTAAATAAAACAAAAAAAGCATCAGATTTACAAAAACATTCTCCCCATATTTACTGTAAGTGAAATTAATACACCAGTAAATTATTATGTAGCTACAATTACAAATGGTTAATTTTGTTTGCACTAATACGGCACAGGGTTAAAGGAATATTTTATCTAACACTTTAAACATATTTACATGGCAATATTATAATGTGACGTCGGGTTACTTATTTGTAGTTCTATATATATATATATAGCTGTCATGGAGCAGTGATCTGGCCGCTATTAGATTAACTACATACTGTTTATAATGCTACCATGACAACTATTATTTTTTAATAACGTAACTGATTTACAAAGCACAGTAAAACACTATTGCAATACATCTTCATTTAAAATAGACTGAAGAGCATTTTGTTAACAGCATTTCCAGGATTTGCTATTTCAATGCAGCAGAGGGACACACTCCTTAAAACCCCACTTTCCCTGCCGCAGCTAAACAGAGCCTGATATAAATGATCTTTTGCAACCGGGTCAGATAACGCACAACCTCCAGAATTACAGGAAAGCCAGGCAAAATAAGTACTGTGTTTTTTTACCATCCCTAAATATTGCACTCCATGCTGAGCTTAATCTCCCTTTAAAAAAAAAAACACATTTTAAATTTATCCAACAATAAATTAGACAAACAATCCTGCCTGATAGTGATCATTTCTGGTTTATTTTCATTTTTAGGTCCTATACAAGAACATAAGAAATGACAAGTGCTGATGTTTCATTATAACAAATGATGCATAAAACGTCAGAATGGAGTACACACCTGCATGAGTCAGATGTTTTAGTCATCGTCAATCATGTGACCAGTTCTGTGTGCGCTGATGTTAAACAACCCTAAGCGCAGCAGCAAATGTACATGGTTAGTTTATTTCCTTAAACTCTAAATTCCCTTAGATGGACACAAAGCACTAAATACATTTCATGCTCCTCCCTCTCATTATGGGTACACTGTAGGTTTCTAAAGGGGAGGAGCTTCCCACTTACATACAGGTCAGCACTAGCGTGTAGCGACAGCTAGATAACAACATGACGATACCCATGACTAGAAGGAGGAGCTACACACGTGCACACAGGTCAGCGACAGCTAGATTACAACACGGCGGTACCCATGTCTAGAGGGAGGAGCTATACATGTGCATACAGGTCAGTACTTTCGTGTAGCGACAGCTAGATTACAACACGGCGGTACCCATGTCTAGAGGGAGGAGCTACACACGTGCACACAGGTCAGCAACAGCTAGATTACAACACAGCGGTACCCATGACTAGAGGGAGGAGCTACACACGTGCATACAGGTCGGCGACCGCTAGATTACAACACGGCGGTACCCATGACTAGAGGGAGGAGCTACACATGTGCATACAGGTCAGTACTTTCGTGTAGCGACAGCTAGATTACAACACGGCAGTACCCATGTCTAGAGGGAGGAGCTACACACGTGCACACAGGTCAGCAACAGCTAGATTACAACACAGCGGTACCCATGACTAGAGGGAGGAGCTACACACGTGCATACAGGTCGGCGACAGCTAGATTACAACACGGCGGTACCCATGTCTAGAGGGAGGAGCTACACACGTGCATACAGGTCGGCGACCGCTAGATTACAACACGGCGGTACCCATGACTAGAGGGAGGAGCTATACATGTGCATACAGGTCAGTACTGTCGTGTAGCGACAGCTAGATAACAACATGACGATACCCATGACTAGAGGGAGGAGTTACACACGTGCACACAGGTCAGCGACAGCTAGATTACAACACGGCGGTACCCATGTCTAGAGGGAGGAGCTACACACGTGTATACAGGTCAGTACTTTCGTGTAGCGACAGCTAGATTACAACACGGCGGTACCCATGTCTAGAGGGAGGAGCTACACACGTGCATACAGGTCAGCGACAGCTAGATTACAACATGGCGGTACCCATGTCTAGAGGGAGGAGCTACACACGTGCATACAGGTCGGCGACCGCTAGATTACAACACGGCGGTACCCATGACTAGAGGGAGGAGCTACACATGTGCATACAGGTCAGTACTTTCGTGTAGCGACAGCTAGATTACAACACGGCGGTACCCATGTCTAGAGGGAGGAGTTACACACGTGCATACAGGTCAGCGACAGCTAGATTACAACACGGCAGTACCCATGACTAGAGGGAGGAGCTACACACGTGCATACAGGTCAGTGACAGCTAGATTACAACACGGCGGTACCCATGACTAGAGGGAGGAGCTACACACGTGTATACAGGTCAGCGACAGCTAGATTACAACACGGCGGTACCCATGACTAGAGGAAGGAGCTACACACGTGCATACAGGTCAGCGACAGCTAGATTACAACACGGCGGTACCCATGACTAGAGGGAGGAGTTACACACGTGTATACAGGTCAGCGACAGCTAGATTAGAACACGGCGGTACCCATGACTAGAGGGAGGCGCTACACACGTGCATACAGGTCAGCGACAGCTAGATTACAACACGGCGGTACCCATGTCTAGAGGGAGGAGCTATACATGCACATACAGGTCAGCGACAGCTAGATTACAACACGGCGGTACCCATGTCTAGAGGGAGGAGCTATACATGCACATACAGGTCAGCGACAGCTAGATTACAACACGGCGGTACCCATGTCTAGAGGGAGGAGCTACACACATGCATATAGGTCAGCGACAGCTAGATTACAAAATGGTGACACCCATGTCTAGAGGGAAGAGCTACACAAGTGCATACAGGTCAGCACTGGCGTGTAGCGACCGCTAGATAGCAACATGCCGGTACCCATGTCTAGAGGGGGGAGCTACACACATGCATACAGGTCAGCGACAGCTGGATTACAAAATCGCGGCACCCATGACTAGAAGGAGGTGGGGAATAACCTCAATACTATACTTATAAAATGTATTCAGTGTTTAATTCAGCATAAAAACTGTTGTGCAGAGTAAAGAGTGTACACTACACCTCTGTGCAGAATATTATAGTGATGGGACGCCTATGAACAAGAGGAGATGATTGGTAGCTAAACACTGTACATATGGGCAGATCATAAAACTAATTTGTAAAATCAAGCTGAAGCAATTTAGGTCAGATAGAAAAAGAAACCCCTGTGCTTTGTGTATTGTGAAAAGCAAAAGAGAAGTGTCAGGTTTAGACGACAGTGATAAGGATGGCTCAGGGTGCAGAGCTGGAAAAAAAACGTACCCGCTAGCGATAGGAGCTACAAAAAGCTAATTATTAATGACAGTTTGTTTAATGAAACGTTTACAACATACTAAATGTTGGCTTCTGCCGAGTAACTTGGCACCTTGACTGGTTTACACGTGTTTGTCTAGGACAGTACTAAATAGTCGTCACATATGGCAAATGCGCAATATGACATCACTAGCCATAGGCTGAGGACAAAAGTAAAAAAACATCTGAACAACAACCCTTTGCCCCCAGAGTGATTAGGATTTGTTTATATAACAAGCCATCATGTGTATAACACTATAGAACTATGCAGGAGAAAACTGAATTTTTCATTCACAGATTTGTAGCATAAATTACAAACTTGACATTTAATACTAATTGATTTTAGATTGTCAAACATTTTCTTTATTGTACAATACAGAATGTCATTAACCCCTTAACAACAGATGCCGTACCCTGGCTGTGTCCTGGGAAGTTACAGTGAGGGTCTTGCTGACCATGGAGAAAAAGCATTATACAGGTCACCCAGGCTATCGATATGAAGGAAAGGGCGTCCCTGAGATTGCATGCTTGTCAGTGGGGTGCTTCCATTACATTAAACACACACTGTGTACAGAATCTATCTAATGCTGTTGCTGGATGCCTGCATGTGAGACTATCCAGCAACAGTACAGTAAAATGACTATTACTGAATTTACAATAACTGACAGCCAGTCAGTGACTGCATACTTAGAGCCTAGATACTGGCATGCTGCAATGCTTGCTGGTATCAGGCTCACTGGGCTGCTACTAGATTCCTAAAAAGTGAGTCAGTCCAGCAATGAGCAAGTGTCCCATGGTCATGTAATCACTGACAGCGATATATATATATATATATATATATATATATATTCTATAATGTGTGCATATATATATATATATATAAAAAAAATTATGTGTGTATGTATATGTGTATGTATGTGTATATATATATATATATATATATATATATATATATATATATTATACATTTTATTTTAATAGTCTAGATTTTATATTTTTATTTTAACAAAGTGTGTCTTTTGTTATCCCTGTTTTATTTTATACTTTTGTGTAGCAGTTTTGGATTGGGTGACCACTATTCAGCTTACAGTACACAAGCAGAGCAAACAGTGTTAAACTCATGATTCCATCTTTGTCGTATTTGGCCTATATTTGCTATAAATTAATTGAAAACCTAGATATATGAGGTATTCTTAAATCAAGACAACATAATGAATCTATTTGGATGTATTTTTCTTTTCTTTGATAAATTGTAAATAAAATGTTTTATTCCCCAACCATTTTTCAGTTTTAAATTCCTATTTATTTTTACCTTATGAATCACAAGAAAGCCCTTTTGTATAATATGTATGGGTGCACTTAATAAGAGGGTAGATATTTATGGCGAAACAAACACTGAGCAAAATGTCGGAATTACCTCTGTCATTTAGGTACAGAACCTGGCCGGAAAAAAACACAAACAAAAACACAAAAACAAACTGTCCTTAAGGAGATAAAGGACCTCTAAAATCAAAATTCCATTATTCAGATAGAGAACACAATTTTAAACAACAAACATGCACAATGTGCAAGATTCACAGTATATACGGATATTCATTTTCTGATTGGCTGATGGCTGTCACATGATGCAGTGGGAAGGAAAATGAAACTAACTGAAATTTGTCAGAAACAAAACTATTACTTATGAGAAATACAAATTAAGTGCTTTTGATTAGTCTATTTAGGCATTTATTGATATTCTACTGTTTAGTTTTATAGAGATGTTTGGTTGTTATAAGGGTTAACATTTTTAAATTAAAAGTTGTTAAATATGTTACTCGCTAATTACATATATGGCTACAGTTATACAGTTTTAGATGATTGCTTTTTCCTTATTGTGAATGTCGAAGCAACGCGTTTTAGGCCATCACTTTCTACTCTGCCAGAGTGATATTTGCGGTCTGTTCACCTCCCAAAATAACCGTGACAAAAGTGCATGCGGCTGCACGCTAAGTATCGTCATGACATCAGCACCTAGCGCTCTTTATCACTATATTCTACATTTCATACAAAGCTACACTAATATATATTATAGAAATCTGATAAAAGTAAAATGTTTTCATTGTTTTAGGAGATCATAACTGAGCAATTACTGAACTATTAATACTTTCGCATCTGGTGCAGTTGGTTTTGTGTAGTAACTATTTAAATTGTACATTTCTATGCTCTATTAATTTGAAAGTAGACTAAAGAAACAGTGTACAGTAAACTCTCAATTAACCGGCATCCATGGGGATTGGTAGATTCCTGTATTTCTGGTTGCCTAACTAGTTCTATAACCCAGGTTTTACTATAAACGCTGTATTAACTTGATATTTAAATACATACAAGGGTTAGTGCAGCAGAAAAGAGTCCTGAGACATTCATTACTGTGCCTGTCTATTGGTCTATCTACAATATCCGGACTGTTTGTTTGTTATAGAGCACATTTATGTTCCCGGTTACTTGATTTCCGGATAACAGTCTGCTGTATAACTTATCGTACAAAATAAGCATTAACTTTTATTTTACAAACCGCACAAGGTTGATGCACTTCATAAAATAACTTCATACAGGTCTCATAACACAAAAGAAGCAACCTACCTAAATATACATTTGATAAATAAAATATAAAAATCACAGAAATAATAAATGAACTGACAAAAAATAATTTACTTTCCTTATCGAGTCAATTATGTTTTGTTCCTTTACTGGATGACAAACTATGCAAATCAAATCTGCAAATGGACATCTGATACAATTATTTGTTACCACCTATATCTGAAGGTCTTAAAACAACTACTGGCCATCCGTTTAAAAGGTTTAGCAATTAACACAGTCTATCGACATGTGGCTCCGAACGATTCTGCCCTGGCACAAGTAGTAAATGACAGAAGTTAATGATCCTTAATACATTGAAATGCCTCTCAAAGATGTAATCATATAATACTTGCACAGCTTTTGTGTAACATTCGATACCTGTACAAGCCGTTGAGAAGTGAAGTAGCAGGAGGAAATTTGTAACCGTGTTGCTCCTCTGGCGTCTGACGTCACAGGTGACACTCGCTGTGATTACCAGTCTGGTGCAGCGGTTATGGTCTACAGTTATACTGCGATTCCTCCTTAGAGAATCCTGCCCTTAGTGCAATTTGCACGCAGGAAAAAAGGAGAATAAAATCAAAGCAGGATAAAAAGTTAACCCTGGCTTAAAGTCCAATATCTGAGACTTAAATGAAAATATTGAGATTAACACAACATATGCCACTAATTTCGACGCATCTGTTGGGTTAACCATCACACGTCAAAAGTAGTGGCATATGTTGTGTTAATCACAATAATTTCTTTCAAGTCTCAGATATTGGATTTTTAACCCGGGTTAACTTTTTATCCTGCTTTGATTTTATACAGACTTTCTCCTTTTTTCCTGCATGCAAATTGCACTAAGGGCAGGATTCTCTAAGGAGGAATCACAGTATAACTGTTGAATTTGGAATACACGTTTATCCATAACCGCTGCATCGGACTGGTAATCACAGCGAGCGTCAACCGTGATGTCAGATGCCATCGGTCACATGGGGTATGCACGCACACATGATCCTGCGCCATATGCACGCACACATGATCCCACCAGCCCTGCCCCAATGCCAGACATAAAATCTGACACAATGTCCTGCACACCAGGAACACAGTTAAAAAAATCAAAATGAAACTTGCACGATTCAGATAGAGCATGTTATCTTAAGACACTTTTAAATTCACTAAAGGTACTTAGTATCCATTGTAGAAAAAGAATATGTACATATTCTACACTAGTGGGAGCTAGCTGGTGATTGGAGTCTGCACACATTTGTCTCATGGGGTAGGCTAACTAGATGTGCTCAGCTAGCTCTCAGTAGTGTGTTGCTGCTCCTTTAGCAAAGGATATCAAGGGAATGAAGAACATTTGCAATGTTACACATTAGCCTGAGCACTATTTCCTGTAATGTAGTTCTCCAGGCAGGTGCACGCTACCTATCGAGATATCCCTTTAAAAAAGCAAATTGTATTCTCTATCTGAATAATGAAAGAAAAAAAATGTGAATTTCATGTCCCTTTAAGGTCATCACAGAAGCCATAGTTTGTCTCCATGTACCCAAACTGTCACCTTGGTGCCCACACTGCGCTTGGTCAGCTCTCTCCCGTGTTTATAGAAAATTCTTCTGTGTGCATTTTAGTTGTCAATTAAAAAGTATTAAACTACCAGTTTCTCAGAAACCCATTAAACACAAAACTATTACCAGCTTATGTTTATTAAACATTACTTGCATTAAAGTATAAAGTGTTTATTGAGGAGGAGTTATAGTGGTCGATTTATCAAGCTGCGGCGGACATATATACGCCCGTCTGCCGCAGCTCGCCTCTGGCGGGCTGAATTCCCTTGGCAGAAATGAGCATTGCACACAAGAACTATTTTGCGATTGCGTGCAATCCCGCCCCGTGCCCTCGCACAGCCAATCACACGCGGGCAGGAGCTGTCAATCTCCCTGGTCAGACAAGGCCAGGGAGATTGAAATTCGCCACCTTAGAGGTGGCGAAAAGTTAGGAAAGCAGTGGTCTGATAAGAGCCACTTGTTAAATACGGACTGCAGGTTTCTCTTGTGATAACCTACAGTCGTAGGGGGTCGAAAGGCTTGCGAAGCCTTTGATAAATTGACCACATAGTGTGATGTTTATGCACAGTGGCTACTTTGTCAGATTTGTACCTATTCCTTACTGAATATCTAAGTTGGATGAGCACAGGTTAATCTGTATTTATGTACAGATGCTGTGACTGCTGTATCACATATCATTTGCCTTTTTAACATATAGCGCTTACAGCGGCAGGATCTGACTTGGGCTTGGTACTAGTTGTCACTTGCTATAATGGCAACAATTGACAAGAAATGACAGACAGTTAGAGCCTACAGCAGACATGAAGGGGTATGTGCACCCTACAATTGGTGAACTGTGCTCGGACAACAATGCATTATGATCCATGTAAGTACACATTCACTCTGATTAGGTATTGGAAAGTCAACGCTTCCTGCCTGCTTATATTTATTGCACGCCATTTGGGCTACTCTTAATATGTTTGCTTGAGCAAAGATGACAATGTCCCTTTGATGAAAAAAGGCAGCATCAGAGCAATACAATTGTTAAAAACATACTCCGCTTAGAGGTGAATTATATGAAAAGCAAGCGTTTCTAATTCCCACCTAGGATTTATAATAACTATAATAGCTATAATGGTCAATTCCTGCATGACATTGTACCAACGTTGTGGCTCTGCACGACACAGCACATCAGTGGTGGCTCTGCACGACACATAAGTGGTGGCTCTGCACAGCACATCAGTGGTGGCTCTGCGGCTCTGCACAGCACATCAGTGGTGGCTCTGCACGACACATCAGTGGTGGCTCTGCACGACACATCAGTGGTGGCTCTGCACAGCACATCAGTGGTGGCTCTGCACAGCACATCAGTGGTGGCTCTGCACAGCACATCAGTGGTGGCTCTGCACAACACAGCACATCAGTGGTGGCTCTGCACAACACAGCACATCAGTGGTGGCCCTGCACGACACAGCACATCAGTGGTGGCTCTGCACGACACAGCACATCAGTGGTGGCTCTGCACGACACAGCACATCAGTGGTGGCTCTGCACGACACAGCACATCAGTGGTGGCTCTGCACGACACAGCACATCAGTGGTGGCTCTGCACGACACAGCACATCAGTGGTGGCTCTGCACGACACAGCACATCAGTGGTGGCTCTGCACGACACAGCACATCAGTGGTGGCTCTGCACGACACAGCACATCAGTGGTGGCTCTGCACGACACAGCACATCAGTGGTGGCTCTGCACGACACAGCACATCAGTGGTGGCCCTGCATAACACAGCACATCAGTAGTGGCCCTGCACAACACAGCACATCAGTGGTGGCTCTGCACGACACAGCACATCAGTGGTGGCTCTGCACGACACAGCACATCAGTGGTGGCTCTGCACGACACAGCACATCAGTGGTGGCTCTGCACGACACAGCACATCAGTGGTGGCTCTGCACGACACAGCACATCAGTGGTGGCTCTGCACGACACAGCACATCAGTGGTGGCTCTGCACGACACATCAGTGGTGGCTCTGCACAGCACATCAGTGGTGGCTCTGCACAGCACATCAGTGGTGGCTCTGCGGCTCTGCACAGCACATTAGTGGTGGCTCTGCACGACACATCAGTGGTGGCTCTGCACGACACATCAGTGGTGGCTCTGCACGACACATCAGTGGTGGCTCTGCACAACACATCAGTGGTGGCTCTGCACAGCACATCAGTGGTGGCTCTGCACAGCACATCAGTGGTGGCTCTGCACAGCACATCAGTGGTGGCTCTGCACAACACATCAGTGGTGGCCCTGCACAACACAGCACATCAGTGGTGGCCCTGCACAACACAGCACATCAGTGGTGGCCCTGCACGACACAGCACATCAGTGGTGGTTCTGCACGACACAGCACATCAGTGGTGGCTCTGCACGACACAGCACATCAGTGGTGGCCCTGCACGACACAGCACATCAGTGGTGGCCCTGCACGACACAGCACATCAGTGGTGGCTCTGCACGACACAGCACATCAGTGGTGGCTCTGCACGACACAGCACATCAGTGGTGGCTCTGCACGACACATCAGTGGTGGCTCTGCACGACACATCAGTGGTGGCTCTGCACGACACATCAGTGGTGGCTCTGCACGACACATCAGTGGTGGCTCTGCACGACACATCAGTGGTGGCTCTGCACGACACATCAGTGGTGGCTCTGCACGACACATCAGTGGTGGCTCTGCACGACACATCAGTGGTGGCTCTGCACGACACATCAGTGGTGGCTCTGCACGACACATCAGTGGTGGCTCTGCACGACACATCAGTGGTGGCTCTGCACGACACATCAGTGGTGGCTCTGCACGACACATCAGTGGTGGCTCTGCACGACACATCAGTGGTGGCTCTGCACGACACATCAGTGGTGGCTCTGCACGACACATCAGTGGTGGCTCTGCACGACACATCAGTGGTGGCTCTGCACGACACATCAGTGGTGGCTCTGCACGACACATCAGTGGTGGCTCTGCACGACACATCAGTGGTGGCTCTGCACGACACATCAGTGGTGGCTCTGCACGACACAGCACATCAGTGGTGGCTCTGCACGACACAGCACATCAGTGGTGGCTCTGCACGACACAGCACATCAGTGGTGGCTCTGCACGACACAGCACATCAGTGGTGGCTCTGCACGACACAGCACATCAGTGGTGGCTCTGCACGACACAGCACATCAGTGGTGGCTCTGCACGACACAGCACATCAGTGGTGGCTCTGCACGACACAGCACATCAGTGGTGGCTCTGCACGACACAGCACATCAGTGGTGGCTCTGCACGACACAGCACATCAGTGGTGGCTCTGCACGACACAGCACATCAGTGGTGGCTCTGCACGACACAGCACATCAGTGGTGGCTCTGCACGACACAGCACATCAGTGGTGGCTCTGCACGACACAGCACATCAGTGGTGGCTCTGCACGACACAGCACATCAGTGGTGGCTCTGCACGACACAGCACATCAGTGGTGGCTCTGCACGACACAGCACATCAGTGGTGGCTCTGCACGACACAGCACATCAGTGGTGGCTCTGCACGACACAGCACATCAGTGGTGGCTCTGCACGACACAGCACATCAGTGGTGGCTCTGCACGACACAGCACATCAGTGGTGGCTCTGCACGACACAGCACATCAGTGGTGGCTCTGCACGACACAGCACATCAGTGGTGGCTCTGCACGACACAGCACATCAGTGGTGGCTCTGCACGACACAGCACATCAGTGGTGGCTCTGCACGACACAGCACATCAGTGGTGGCTCTGCACGACACAGCACATCAGTGGTGGCTCTGCACGACACAGCACATCAGTGGTGGCTCTGCACGACACAGCACATCAGTGGTGGCTCTGCACGACACAGCACATCAGTGGTGGCTCTGCACGACACAGCACATCAGTGGTGGCTCTGCACGACACAGCACATCAGTGGTGGCTCTGCACGACACAGCACATCAGTGGTGGCTCTGCACGACACAGCACATCAGTGGTGGCTCTGCACGACACAGCACATCAGTGGTGGCTCTGCACGACACAGCACATCAGTGGTGGCTCTGCACGACACAGCACATCAGTGGTGGCTCTGCACGACACAGCAAACCAGTGGTGGCCCTGCACGACACAGCAAACCAGTGGTGGCCCTGCACAACACAGCAAACCAGTGGTGGCCCTGCACAACACAGCACATCAGTGGTAGCCCTGCACACTGAACTAAACAGTGGTAAATATATAAAACACTAGCATGTCTAACAGGAAAAAGTATCCAGCTGCAGAGAAACTGTCCACTTGCAATTGCCACTTAAAGGGACACTGAACCCAAAATTTTTCTTTTGTAATTCAGAAAGAGCAAGCAATTTTAAGCAACTTTCTTATTTACTCCTAGTATCAATTTTTCTTCGTTCTTTTGCTATCATTATTTGAAAAAGAAGGCATCTAAGCTTTTTTTGTTTCAGTACTCTGGACAGCACTTTTATTGGTGGATGAATTTATCCACCAATCAGCAAGGACAACCCAGGTTGTTCACCAAAAATGGGCCGGCATCTAAACTTACATTCTTGCATTTCAAATAAAGATACCAAGAGAATGAAAATTTGATAATAGGAGTAAATTAGTAATTTGCTTAAAATTTCATGCTCAATCTGAATCACGAAAGAAAAATTTTGGGTACAGTGTCCCTTTAACAAAATTAAAGACTGAAGAAGAGCGCTGGTGTTTAACCCTGCCCCCCTGCTTTTGGGAAACCAATTGCGTGAGAACAGGGCCTGTCAATCACCGGAAACAAACGAGATTTAGGGGATTTATCAATGCCATCAAGGATAATAAGCAGAAACAAACTTGTGGTTGCAGACTCGTTCTTTAAGTTCAGCCTCAAGTTCTCAGAAGATGTGAATGCATCTTAATACATTGTCCCATAAGTATAGAGGTTTCAAGCACTACAATAGATCATATTAACCATGAAGTACTGCACAATGGTGAAGCGTTCTAGCAACCTAATATCAGTTATTTGTAGAGCGCCAATAGATTCCGCAGCGCTATAAACAAATAGAACACGCAATGAGAAAAACTAAAAGACTGCATTAAAAGGGACAAACAACTTCCCATATTACTGCTAATATCAAATGTGCTTAATTATCTTGGTATCCTTTGCAGTAGGAGCAACAAAGCACTACTGGGAGCTAGCAGAGCACATCTAGTTAGCCAGTCACAAGATACAAATGTGTATAGCCACCAATCAACAGCTAACTTCCACTAGTGGAAGATACGTACATATTTTTCAACAAAGGATACCACAGAACAAAGTACATTAGAAAATAGTGAATTTAAAAGTGTCTTAAAATTGCTCTCTCTCTCTCGTGCAGGTTTTATTTTGACTTTCCTATCAGAAGGGTCGGTTTGGAAAAGAAAATTTATGCTTACCTGATGAATGTATTTCTTTGACACGATGAGTCCACAGATCATCTAATTACTATTGGGAATACCTCTCCTGCCCTGCAGGAGGCGACAAAGAGCACCACAGCAAAGCTGTTAAATATCCCCTCCCTTCCCTCCTAACCCAGTCATTCGACCAAAGTAAAGGAGAGAAAGGAAGTAACAAGGTGCAAGTGTGTCTGAGGTTTATAACATACTAACAACCTGTCTACAAGAACAGGGCGGGGCGTGGACTCATCGTGTCAAAAAATAAATAAAATCAGGTAAGCATAAATTTTATTTTATTTTTAATGACACGATGAGTCCACGGATCATCTAATTACTATTGGGAATCAATACCCAAGCTAGAGTACACAGATAAGGGAGGGACAAGACAGGAACCTAAACGGAAGGCACCACTGCATGAAGAACCTTTCTCCCAAAAGCGGCCTCAGCCGAGGCAAAAGTGTCAAATTTATAGAACTTTGAAAAAGTGTGAAGAGAGGAGACTGTGGCAAACCTAGCCACTTCTGGACTATAACATAAGAAAGGTTGTCTATAGGCTGTATATTGTGCTATGTAGATGTGACAGACCCTTCTGTCAGCACTGAAAGAGTTAACTGTGTTCAGCTATTGTGCACTGTCATTAATGTTATTGATACACAGTCCATTGTTTAATCAACCTCAGAGAGCAGACCCTAGATGATAAGGAAAGACAAGTGTGTGTCTGTGTTTAAATTGTTATCAGCTTGAGCAAGGTATTCTATTGTATCATGTAAAAGGGCGTGTTCCCTCCATCTAATGTACAACATTCTTTCAACCCCCCTTCTGGGGGGGGTCAGACCTGCATAAATACTGGGCATATGAGCCTTAATAAAAGTCATTCTGTTTAAAACCTGAAAACTGGCTGGGTTGTGAATTGCTGATTCCCTATGCAGGACATTGTTCCCTGGTGTTAACCCTTGGTATCCGGTTGGTACCGTTACAATTGGTGGCAAGCGACGGAATGAACCTTATCGCCCAGAAGAGCAACTACACAAGCCAGTAACCTCAGGAAGAGGGGGATTACTACAATACTGACTAAGATGGAAGGAGTACCAGGGACCGAAGTGAATGGAGATGGATTATTCTAAGCTAAAGAGACAAACGTAAAAGGAACTGCTAGAAGCCAGGGGAAAGATAGGCAGCAGCAAACCCAAGGCTATATTAATTGCTGAGCTGATGGAGGGAGACAGAGCTCGCAGCGCTACGCCTCCAGCAGCCATGGAGGAGACCCTATACCAGAGGGAAATGAGGACCAGGCTGGAATTTTTACCCCAACCTGTACCACGGGATATGCTATCCGTGGTAATGGCAGATGTGCAGGAGTACGTGATGGCACACAGTCCGCGGAATGCATCCTCCCGAGCAGAATCCATTTTGGACGCACTCAGCAACCCAGTAAGACCCAAAATCCCATACCATGCATTTAAAATGTTTTGTGAGGAGAAGGATGAGATTGATGGGTATTTACAGGATTTTGAGAGACTGTGCGAGTTACATGATTTGGAGCAGTCCGTATGGGTGCCGGTGCTAGCAGGCAAGCTAGCCGGTAGGGCAGCGGAAGCGTATCGCGCTGTACCCAGGGAGGACAGCAAGGATTACGCTAAAGTGAAGAGAGCGATCTTGGAAAGATATGCCATTACCTCAGAGGCATACCGGCGCAAGTTTAGAGGCCTGCGCAAGCCAGAAAGAGATTCCCATGCAGAGTGGGCCCACAAGCTGGATCAAGCATCTCAGGGGTGGATACAGGCCAGCCAAGCTACCACCATGGAAGAATTGCGACAACTGATGCTGTTGGAGCAATTCTTTAACGGCTTGTCCCCAGAAGCCCAAGAATGGGTGAGAGATCGAAAACCCCTCACCTTAACCGAAGCAGCCAGATTAGCAGACCAGCATTTTGATGCCAGGAGGCACCATGGACTACAGCCTAACAACGGACGGGCTAATATACAATGCCACACCTGCAAGCAGTGGGGACATATGGCACGTGAGTGCACCCAAAATCGGAGCAGACAAGCTTGGAACCAGGTCAGACAGAACCTGGCCCCAAGGGCGGCTGCTCACCATTACCAAACGGAGCCAGCCGCTCATGAGGTGTTGAGCACCCAAGCCGAGGAACCCCTGGGAATTCTGCATGAGGTGATGTCGGTCCAGGGACTTCGGGATTCGGGAGCTACTTTAACCCTGATAGCTCCCCATTTGGTGCCGGATACAGCACCCACTGGCGGATCCGTGGCAGTACGAGGGGCAGGGGGAGCAGTATACCGATTGCCCACTGCTAGAGTGGAGTACAGACCCCCAGTCACCCCAGCAGCTGCCAGTTACCAACCCCCGGCGCACCGCTATACCACACGGCCTCCGGCCACGAACTACCCTCAGAGAGCCCGGTTCAATTCGCGGGGCTACTCACAACCTATTCGGTGCTTTGGATGTAAGCAACTAGGGCACAAAAGACCAGAGTGTCCCCTAAACGCAGCGAATCAAGCACAGTCCTGGAGAAGACCCGCTGGCGGAATCCCACATAATCCTCGGCCTGTGGCCCGCTACGTAGAGGCGCCAGAATGCTGGGGCAGCCTACATGAAGCAGACCCCGTGCAAGCTGCCCACCGGAATAACCGGCAACGGGTTAAAGTGAATGGGAAGGAGGTCAGTTGTCTACGGGATACTGGTGCTACCATGACCTTGCTTCAAGAGAACTTGGTGCCTGAGAAACAGCACACTGGAGACACTGTGGCTGTGAGGGTAGCAGGGGGCACTGTGTTCCGCCTACCTGTTGCCAGGGTACATTTGGATTGGGGAGTGGGCGCTAGACTTGTGAATGTGGGGGTCAAGAAGGACTTACCTGCTGATGTTCTCCTTGGAAATGACTTGGCCCCCCTTGTTTCTGCCTATGCTCCCATGGATCCCGCTGATGTTAACCCTGTGACTACCCAAGCCCAGTCCCTCCGGGAAGAGACGCTTCCATGTTTGGGGTGGGGGCAGTACTGAGCCAAGTTGGAGCAGATGGCGGAGAACACCCCGTAGCCTACTTGAGCCGAAAGTTGTTGCCCCGGACATCCCCAAGCCGATCCGTTGGGATCAGACTGTGTATGCCGGCTTGGTTCTGGGGGAGCATTGTGGCAAACCTAGCCACTTCTGGACTATAACATAAGAAAGGTTGTCTATAGGCTGTATATTGTGCTATGTAGATGTGACAGACCCTTCTGTCAGCACTGAAAGAGTTAACTGTGTTCAGCTATTGTGCACTGTCATTAATGTTATTGATACACAGTCCATTGTTTAATCAACCTCAGAGAGCAGACCCTAGATGATAAGGAAAGACAAGTGTGTGTCTGTGTTTAAATTGTTATCAGCTTGAGCAAGGTATTCTATTGTATCATGTAAAAGGGCGTGTTCCCTCCATTCAATGTACAACATTCTTTCAACCCCCCTTCTGGGGGGGTCAGACCTGCATAAATACTGGGCATATGAGCCTTAATAAAAGTCATTCTGTTTAAAACCTGAAAACTGGCTGGGTTGTGAATTGCTGATTCCCTATGCAGGACATTGTTCCCTGGTGTTAACCCTTGGTATCCGGTTGATACCGTTACAGAGACCATGTAGCAGCCTTGCAAATCTGTTCCACTGAAGCTTCATTTTTGAATGCCCATGAGGAAGCAACAGCCCTCGTGGAATGAGCCGTAACTCTCTCTGGAGGCTGCTGTCCCGCAGTTTCATAGGCAAAACGTATGATACTCTTCAGCCAAAAAGAAAGAAGTAGCCGTAGCTTTCTGTCCCTTACGTTTTCCTGACAAAACCACAAACAAAGCAGAAGACTAACGAAATTCCTTAGTCGCCTGCAGGTAAAACTTTAAGGCACGAACCACGTCCAAATTGTGCAGAAGTCTTTCCTTCTGAGAAGTAGGATTAGGACACAAAGAAGGAACATCAATCTCCTGACTAATGTTCCGATCAGAAACTACCTTAGGAAGAAATCCTAATTTAGTACGTAAAACCTTATCTGAATGAAAAATAAAAATATTGCAATGCCGAGAGCTCCGACACTCTGCAAGCAGAAGAAATAGCAACAAGAAATAAAACTTTCCAAGATATCAGATCCAATTCTGGCTGACCCCATTTGAGAATCAGACTGGAAAACACTTCCGGATGGAGTTCCCACTCCCCCGGATGAAAGGTCTGCCTGCTCAGGAAATCTGCCTGACCGCCTCCCAGTTGACTTAATATCTAAGGAATGCATAGGCTCAAACGGAGTCCCTTGAAGAACTAGATAAGGCAGAAATTTGACCCTTTAGGGAACTTGTCGATAATCATTTCTCCAAACCCTCTTGGAGAAAGGACAACATTCTAGGAATCCTAACTCTACTCCAGGAGTAGCCCTTGGATTCACACCAATAGTCAGCTTCAGAGAAACTAGATTTGGGTGAAGGAAGGGCCCTTGAATTAGAAGGTCCTTCGTCAACGGAAGTCTCCAAGGTGGCAGAGATGACATGTCCACCAGATCTGCATACCAAATCCTGCGAGGCCAAGCCAGTGCAATGAGGATCAACGACGCCCTCTCCTGCTTGATTCGAGCAATGACTCGAGGAAGAAGAGCGAACAGGGGGAAATAGGTATGCAAAACTAAAATCCCAAGGTACCGCCAGGGCGTAGACCCCAGAAATAATAAAGCTAGCACTTACCTCGTACATCTGCCTGACAGCAAGGCAGCTCACCAGGCTCAAGAGGTCCCCTCCCTCACATCGACCTGTGGAGAAACAGAAGGCTGAGTAATTTCACTCAGGCTTTAGGAGTTAGGGCAGCATGAAATACATGGGAGGCGCTGTGAGAATTATGTCCCACAAGTTCCCATTGCTCTAAAGCCACCACTGCTCTACTGGACTACGGCTACACCCCAGGACAAAGCAGCACAATCTTGTACTACTTTAAAAATAAAAAAACTCTAGATTGAAGAATTTTTTCTAACACCTACATTTACCACCTCCTTGCACTTAATGTAGGCAAAGAGAATGACTGGGTTGGGAGGGAAGGGATGTGATATTTAACAGCTTTGCTTTGGTGCTCTTTGCCGCCTCCTGCAGGGCAGGAGAGGTATTCCCAATAATAATTAGATGATCAGTGGACTCATCGTGTCATTAAAAAGAAAACTCATTTCTATTTCTTTTAGACATTTGAGTATCATAATCAAACTAACGCCTCATATCATTTAGATTTTCTCCCAAGAGACATTGTCACAAGGATTACTACAGCTATTTTTGTCATCAGATTATAGTGGAGGATAATAGCAATAACAGGCTACTATTTTATTCTTGAGCAGACTAACACTGCAATCCCTCAATAGAAGCCGTAGTATACAGGCAGCCATGGTAGCTGGAGCCAATGCAGGTTGTGTTTTTGTGTGTGGTGGAGTACACATCATACATCACAATAAATAACTCAGCGGCTGCAACTGTCAGGTCTTACAATTAGTTTTCAGTAATAAAAACAAATACATTTGCATCACTAGTATTTCAGTAAAGGTCAGGCAGACAAAGTACTTGACTGAATGATTAGAAAAGTTACCGTTAATTGCAAGTAATAAACATCTGAGCTCACACAACAAGAATCAAGATACATTTATAATGCAGTAATGAGACTGAACACACATCTACTACTCACCAAGCTTTCCTTCAGACGTGTCCATCTCCCACTTGCTTTTGGAAAGACTTGCCTAGATCACAGAGAGAGGCTGGAAGGGTTAGCAGAGAGCCACAGACAAGCTTCATACAGGACTTAGCACACAACATTCACCTAACACAACTAAATAGAGGTAATTATAAACGCAGGCTGGAAACCTAAAATTAGTGGATCAATATCTAAAAAAAAAAACAATCCATTCTGTGTCCTTACAGGAAGGGTGAACATATTTTATCAGTGCCGCAGAGTGATAAAGGCAATGTGCAAAATATCTTCATCTCCATTAAATAATCAAACTCGTGTTCCTTTGTATGATCAGGGCAGATGTAATAAGGTTGGCCATAAACTTAAGTCATCTGAGAAATGAAACCATATTGGTAAGGATTGTTTCTAGATCTAAGTGCACCTGATAATGGACATAAAATTTGCTCTACAAGTAAAGCTCAAACATTGCCTGCAAGGGGCCACCTCTCCTACCCGCTCACTGTCCTCTTCTTCAGGGGCGTCATTCTTCAAGTCCTTTGGTGGCTCAGCACTGGGCTCTGAATCTTCCATTTCCACCTGCAGAAGGAGGACATCATTAACACTCTTGGGAAATGAGGGTCCACTGCCCCACAAGATAAAACAGCTACAGTAAAAAAGCCCAGAACAAGACAATGCAGACGATTCAGGCAAAATCCAACTCGCAGAAGACAAAGGAGATTAAAAAAAAAACCAGGAGTAAAGTTTGTAGAGCCCAAGACCAGAATATTTCTGAAACATTTACTTCTTCAATGGCCGCATCCTGCAGCAATGATCGTACATCTAATCGCATCATGTGGCGTGGTGCAGACTCCCACTGATCAGCCATCTAGGGGGGAAAAACGGCTGTAAGTACATAGTACATAAGCATAATATGACAGCTCAACACACACTGCACCCACCTTACTGATCTCCTTCACTTTGCGCCCATGCACATTACGCTTAGCACACGTCTGGCTATCAACACTCATCTCAGCCAGGTAAACCTGTAACAAGCACAAGATACAATGAGTGTGATGCCAAGTCACACTGTCCAACAAAACATTTCACGTAAACCCCTTAATGCAGCAGAAAAAGGAATGAGGATACTAAATATACATAGCACCTGTATAAGGCTAAGGGATTTAACAAATCTGTCGGAGGTGTGCAACTGCACACTCCAGTAACTGCAAACTACTCATTCCTGAAAAGAAAATTAAAGGATTTGATCATATGTGACCTAATAAAGGTTACATTCTGTCCACTGTCCTCATGTCTAGTCTAGGAATGTCCCTGCAGAAATTAAACTCTTTACCAAGCTGTCAGAGGTGAATAACAGGTAGAAATCCTGGTGCCAAAAAAGGATTGGATTTAGGAATACTTGTATATTAGCATCTGTAAAATAGGGCAGCTTGGAGATGGGATGGGACCAAGCGTAAATAATAATATTGTGTCATTTAGGCAATATTTACATGTCACAATACAGCTTATACATGTAACCTAAAGGCTGTGCTACATCCGTTATACTGTTGTATACATAGTACCAGCAGAAAGCTAGCACAATACTGTAATCAGAAAGGTAACGGTTGTTATAGGCTAATATTTGCATTTTAGGATAACCAAACATGCATGCAGTGAAGATTTTTATATATTGGCAGAGACTTCGGATAGTCCTACTGACTGTTTTTGTTTGCTAAGAAGTAGATAATGCAATATTTGCAGCAGAATTGACTTGTGCTCTATGCATTAAACTTTTTTGCACATACGGCAGATAAAGGGACACTGAACCCAAAACATTTTTCGTTCACGATTCAGATAGAGCATGAAATTTTAAGCAACTTTCTAATTTACTCCTATTATAAAATTTTCTTCATTCTCTTGGTATCTTTATTTGAAATGCAAGAATGTAAGTTTAGATTTTTTTGCCCATTTTTGGCAAACAATCTAGGTTGTTCTTGCTGATTGGTGGATAAATTAATCCACCAATAAAAAAGTGCTGTCCAGAGCACTGAACAAAAAAACAGAATTTATGTTTACCTGATAAATTACTTTCTCCAACGGTGTGTCCGGTCCACGGCGTCATCCTTACTTGTGGGATATTCTCTTCCCCAACAGGAAATGGCAAAGAGCCCAGCAAAGCTGGTCACATGATCCCTCCTAGGCTCCGCCTACCCCAGTCATTCGACCGACGTTAAGGAGGAATATTTGCATAGGAGAAACCATATGGTACCGTGGTGACTGTAGTTAAAGAAAATAAATTATCAGACCTGATTAAAAAAAAAACCAGGGCGGGCCGTGGACCGGACACACCGTTGGAGAAAGTAATTTATCAGGTAAACATAAATTCTGTTTTCTCCAACATAGGTGTGTCCGGTCCACGGCGTCATCCTTACTTGTGGGAACCAATACCAAAGCTTTAGGACACGGATGAAGGGAGGGAGCAAATCAGGTCACCTAAATGGAAGGCACCACGGCTTGCAAAACCTTTCTCCCAAAAATAGCCTCAGAAGAAGCAAAAGTATCAAACTTGTAAAATTTGGTAAAAGTGTGCAGTGAAGACCAAGTCGCTGCCCTACATATCTGATCAACAGAAGCCTCGTTCTTGAAGGCCCATGTGGAAGCCACAGCCCTAGTGGAATGAGCTGTGATTCTTTCGGGAGGCTGCCGTCCGGCAGTCTCATAAGCCAATCTGATGATGCTTTTAATCCAAAAAGAGAGAGAGGTAGAAGTTGCTTTTTGACCTCTCCTTTTACCGGAATAAACAACAAACAAGGAAGATGTTTGTCTAAAATCCTTTGTAGCATCTAAATAGAATTTTAGAGCGCGAACAACATCCAAATTGTGCAACAAACGTTCCTTCTTCGAAACTGGTTTCGGACACAGAGAAGGTACGATAATCTCCTGGTTAATGTTTTTGTTAGAAACAACTTTTGGAAGAAAACCAGGTTTAGTACGTAAAACCACCTTATCTGCATGGAACACCAGATAAGGAGGAGAACACTGCAGAGCAGATAATTCTGAAACTCTTCTAGCAGAAGAAATTGCAACTAAAAACAAAACTTTCCAAGATAATAACTTAATATCAACGGAATGCAAGGGTTCAAACGGAACCCCCTGAAGAACTGAAAGAACTAAATTGAGACTCCAAGGAGGAGTCAAAGGTTTGTAAACAGGCTTAATTCTAACCAGAGCCTGAACAAAAGCTTGAACATCTGGCACAGCGGCCAGCTTTTTGTGAAGTAACACAGACAAGGCAGAAATCTGTCCCTTCAGGGAACTTGCAGATAAACCTTTTTCCAATCCTTCTTGAAGGAAGGATAGAATCCTAGGAATCTTAACCTTGTCCCAAGGGAATCCTTTAGATTCACACCAACAGATATATTTTTTACAAATTTTGTGGTAAATCTTTCTAGTTACAGGCTTCCTGGCCTGAACAAGAGTATCGATAACAGGATCTGAGAACCCTCGCTTCGATAAGATCAAGCGTTCAATCTCCAAGCAGTCAGCTGGAGTGAAACCAGATTCGGATGTTCGAACGGACCCTGAACAAGAAGGTCTCGTCTCAAAGGTAGCTTCCAAGGTGGAGCCGATGACATATTCACCAGATCTGCATACCAAGTCCTGCGTGGCCACGCAGGAGCTATCAAGATCACCGACGCCCTCTCCTGATTGATCCTGGCTACCAGCCTGGGGATGAGAGGAAACGGCGGGAACACATAAGCTAGTTTGAAGGTCCAAGGTGCTACTAGTGCATCCACTAGAGCCGCCTTGGGATCCCTGGATCTGGACCCGTAGCAAGGAACTTTGAAGTTCTGACGAGAGGCCATCAGATCCATGTCTGGAATGCCCCACAGCTGAGTGACTTGGGCAAAGATTTCCGGATGGAGTTCCCACTCCCCCGGATGCAATGTCTGACGACTCAGAAAATCCGCTTCCCAATTTTCCACTCCTGGGATGTGGATAGCAGACAGGTGGCAGGAGTGAAACTCCGCCCATAGAATGATTTTGGTCACTTCTTCCATCGCCAGGGAACTCCTTGTTCCCCCCTGATGGTTGATGTACGCAACAGTTGTCATGTTGTCTGATTGAAACCGTATGAACTTGGCCCTCGCAAGCTGAGGCCAAGCCTTGAGAGCATTGAATATCGCTCTCAGTTCCAGAATATTTATCGGTAGAAGAGATTCTTCCCGAGACCAAAGACCCTGAGCTTTCAGGGATCCCCAGACCGCGCCCCAGCCCATCAGACTGGCGTCGGTCGTGACAATGACCCACTCTGGTCTGCGGAATGTCATCCCTCGTGACAGGTTGTCCAGGGACAGCCACCAACGGAGTGAGTCTCTGGTCCTCTGATTTACTTGTATCTTCGGAGACAAGTCTGTATAGTCCCCATTCCACTGACTGAGCATGCACAGTTGTAATGGTCTTAGATGAATGCGTGCAAAAGGAACTATGCCCATTGCCGCTACCATCAACCCGATCACTTCCATGCACTGAGCTATGGAAGGAAGAGGAACGGAATGAAGTATCCGACAAGAGTCTATTTTGTTTTTCTGGCCTCTGTCAGAAAAATCCTCATTTCTAAGGAGTCTATTATGGTTCCCAAGAAGGGAACCCTTGTTGACGGAGATAGAGAACTCTTTTCCACGTTCACTTTCCATCCGTGAGATCTGAGAAAGGCCAGGACAATGTCCGTGTGAGCCTTTGCTTGAGGAAGGGACGACGCTTGAATCAGAATGTCGTCCAAGTAAGGTACTACAGCAATGCCCCTTGGTCTTAGCACAGCTAGAAGGGACCCTAGTACCTTTGTGAAAATCCTTGGAGCAGTGGCTAATCCGAAAGGAAGCGCCACGAACTGGTAATGTTTGTCCAGGAATGCGAACCTCAGGAACCGATGATGTTCCTTGTGGATAGGAATATGTAGATACGCATCCTTTAAATCCACCGTGGTCATGAATTGACCTTCCTGGATGGAAGGAAGAATTGTTCGAATGGTTTCCATTTTGAACGATGGAACCTTGAGAAACTTGTTTAAGACCTTGAGATCTAAGATTGGTCTGAACGTTCCCTCTTTCTAGGGAACTATAAACAGATTGGAGTAGAACCCCATCCCTTGTTCTCTTAATGGAACAGGATGAATCACTCCCATTTTTAACAGGTCTTCTACACAATGTAAGAATGCCTGTCTTTTTATGTGGTCTGAAGACAACTGAGACCTGTGGAACCTCCCCCTTGGGGGAAGTCCCTTGAATTCCAGAAGATAACCTTGGGAGACTATTTCTAGCGCCCAAGGATCCAGAACATCTCTTGCCCAAGCCTGAGCGAAGAGAGAGAGTCTGCCCCCCACCAGATCCGGTCCCGGATCGGGGGCCAACATTTCATGCTGTCTTGGTAGCAGTGGCAGGTTTCTTGGCCTGCTTTCCCTTGTTCCAGCCTTGCATTGGTCTCCAAGCTGGCTTGGCTTGAGAAGAATTACCCTCTTGCTTAGAGGACGTAGCACCTTGGGCTGGTCCGTGTCTACGAAAGGGACGAAAATTAGGTTTATTTTTTGCCTTGAAAGGCCGATCCTGAGGAAGGGCGTGGCCCTTACCCCCAGTGATATCAGAGATAATCTCTTTCAAGTCAGGGCCAAACAGCGTTTTCCCCTTGAAAGGAATGTTAAGAAGCTTGTTCTTGGAAGACGCATCAGCCGACCAAGATTTCAACCAAAGCGCTCTGCGCGCCACAATAGCAAACCCAGAATTCTTAGCCGCTAACCTAGCCAATTGCAAAGTGGCGTCTAGGGTGAAAGAATTAGCCAATTTGAGAGCATTGATTCTGTCCATAATCTCCTCAAAAGGAGGAGAATCACTATCGACCGCCTTTATCAGCTCATCGAACCAGAAACATGCGGCTGTAGCGACAGGGACAATGCATGAAATTGGTTGTAGAAGGTAACCCTGCTGAACAAACATCTTTTTAAGCAAACCTTCTAATTTTTTATCCATAGGATCTTTGAAAGCACAACTATCCTCTATGGGTATAGTGGTGCGTTTGTTTAAAGTGGAAACCGCTCCCTCGACCTTGGGGACTGTCTGCCATAAGTCCTTTCTGGGGTCGACCATAGGAAACAATTTTTTAAATATGGGGGGAGGGACGAAAGGAATACCGGGCCTTTCCCATTCTTTATTAACAATGTCCGCCACCCGCTTGGGTATAGGAAAAGCTTCTGGGAGCCCCGGCACCTCTAGGAACTTGTCCATTTTACATAGTTTCTCTGGGATGACCAACTTGTCACAATCATCCAGAGTGGATAATACCTCCTTAAGCAGAATGCGGAGATGTTCCAACTTGAATTTAAATGCAATCACATCAGGTTCAGCTTGTTGAGAAATGTTCCCTGAATCAGTAATTTCTCCCTCAGACAAAACCTCCCTGGCCCCATCAGACTGGGTTAGGGGCCCTTCAGAAATATTATTATCAGCGTCGTCATGCTCTTCAGTATCTAAAACAGAGCAGTCGCGCTTACGCTGATAAGTGTTCATTTTGGCTAAAATGTTTTTGACAGAATTATCCATTACAGCCGTTAATTGTTGCATAGTAAGGAGTATTGGCGCGCTAGATGTACTAGGGGCCTCCTGAGTGGGCAAGACTCGTGTAGACGAAGGAGGGAATGATGCAGTACCATGCTTACTCCCCTCACTTGAGGAATCATCTTGGGCATCATTGTCATTGTCACATAAATCACATTTATTTAAATGAATAGGAATTCTGGCTTCCCCACATTCAGAACACAGTCTATCTGGTAGTTCAGACATGTTAAACAGGCATAAACTTGATAACAAAGTACAAAAAACGTTTTAAAATAAAACCGTTACTGTCACTTTAAATTTTAAACTGAACACACTTTATTACTGCAATTGCGAAAAAACATGAAGGAATTGTTCAAAATTCACCAAATTTTCACCACAGTGTCTTAAAGCCTTAAAAGTATTGCACACCAAATTTGGAAGCTTTAACCCTTAAAATAACGGAACCGGAGCCGTTTTTAACTTTAACCCCTTTACAGTCCCTGGTATCTGCTTTGCTGAGACCCAACCAAGCCCCAAGGGGAATACGATACCAAATGACGCCTTCAGAAAGTCTTTTCTAAGTATCAGAGCTCCTCTCACATGCGACTGCATGCCATGCCTCTCAAAAACAAGTGCGCAACACCGGCGCGAAAATGAGGCTCTGCCTATGCTTTGGGAAAGCCCCTAAAGAATAAGGTGTCTAAAACAGTGCCTGCCGATAATATTATATCAAAATACCCAGATAAAATGATTCCTCAAGGCTAAATATGTGTTAATAATCAATCGATTTAGCCCAGAAAAAGTCTACAGTCTTAATAAGCCCTTTTTGAAGCCCTTATTTACGATCGTAATAAACATGGCTTACCGGATCCCATAGGGAAAATGACAGCTTCCAGCATTACATCGTCTTGTTAGAATGTGTCATACCTCAAGCAGCAAGAGACTGCTCACTGTTCCCCCAACTGAAGTTAATTGCTCTCAACAGTCCTGTGTGGAACAGCCATGGATTTTAGTGACGGTTGCTAAAATCATTTTCCTCATACAAACAGAAATCTTCATCTCTTTTCTGTTTCTGAGTAAATAGTACATACCAGCACTATTTCAAAATAACAAACTCTTGATTGAATAATAAAAACTACAGTTAAACACTAAAAAACTCTAAGCCATCTCCGTGGAGATGTTGCCTGTACAACGGCAAAGAGAATGACTGGGGTAGGCGGAGCCTAGGAGGGATCATGTGACCAGCTTTGCTGGGCTCTTTGCCATTTCCTGTTGGGGAAGAGAATATCCCACAAGTAAGGATGACGCCGTGGACCGGACACACCTATGTTGGAGAAAAAAGCCTAGGTGCCTTCTTTTTCAAATAAAGATAGGAAGAGAATGAAGAAAAATTGATAATAGAAGTAAATTAGAAATTTGCTGAAAATTGCTGCTCTATCTGAATCACGAAAGAAAATTTTTGGGGTTCAGTGTCCCTTTAATTTATGCCCTATTACACCACGGATGAACTTTTGTATTTTAGCCGCTGTTATCTTCACATTGTTGTTCGTTATCTGCATTAACGCATAATCTTGTTTGATATTACCATAATATTTAAACACGCATATGTAAGTTTGGATATTTTAGCATTTTTATGAATTCATCTTTTTACAAGCATTAGGAGACGTCCCACTTTTATATGGATTTTACCATTGTGATTTTAATATTGCAATTATCATAAAAACTATCCAATCCGGATGTTAATAAATCCTTTATAGTATCTTTAGCCTTAGTATCTTTCTCTTTTCACTTATTCATTGTTTCCCTAATAGAGAAGGAGTTAGGGCAGGTGTAGTGTGTGATACTTTTAGCTTTGTATATCGCAATCCTCCATACTATAAATTCATTTTTTCAGTACCCTCTCTCTCTATAGGTCTCTCTATGAGCACACATCCCTTCGGAATCAACGCACCTCAAATCCTTTGGTTTTTGCAGCACTCCAAAACTGCTCAAAATGTCGCACTCTGTCATTGATACAGTCTAGGATAATGAATGGGAAGAATCCGTCATCCAGCGTCTTTTTGAAGGTTTTAAACATACTGCTTCGGTACGTCTCTTCCATCTCTGGTTCATATTCATATTCCAACACCTACACAGGAAATATAAATCATATGCATAAGCTCATGTTGTGGTTGTGCTATAAACATACCATTAACTTTGTAGCAACAAGACATTACCTTCTTTTTAACTTTCTTGCCCGAATCAGGGTCCTTCTCTACCCTTTCCACTTCAGTGATGAAATAATCATCAAGGCTTAGAACCCGTGGCGCTGCGCCACCACACTCAACCTCCTTATCCTGCAACAATTAAAAAAAAACAGACGTTAAGAGCAATAACAGATCCAAGGACAAAACATCCACTTAAGGTAGCAATATAAACGGTGACGAGAGACCAGCAGATGCGCTACTGTCAGGCCTGGAGATGGGTATTGCAGAAAGGCTAAATTCACAAGGCAAACTACTCAACCACATCTACTGGGAGAAGTAACCGTCACTAAAAATTCACAATAGGCTGGAAGGCTTCCATAGTACTGAACAAACCCTTGTCATGGGATATAGAGGAATACAATTAGCGGTTTAAAATGATAGAATAGAAGCTTTGAGTACAGCTGAGAGCAGAAACGTGTCAGCTGTTTGAGAATTCCTCATGCTTTTCTGTACTTTTAACTATGAAAGAATAAAAGTGGAATTTTTAATCAGGCCAGTGCTGCACGTCAAATTTGTTGTTTGTAACATTGTGTGTAGCTTGGCGGAAGATATATGCTGATGTTCCATCCCCTCCAGCACCAATCGGGAAGAGAAGACCATATGGCAGCAAATCGGTTCCAAAGATGCATTGTTTTTAAAAGCTGACAACATTGCAACTGCTCTTGTAGAATAAGATGTAATACGCTCAACAGACGATCTTCCCGCCAGCAAGTAGGAATTGTGAATCACTTAAGTCAAGAGGCCAAGGCTACCTTAGTACAACTTAGATTAACAGGATCTGGACTGACATTTTCTGTAGAAACTACCTTAGGAAGGAAATCAAATTTAGCACAAAGTAAAGCCTTATCCTTGAGAATAATTAAAAACAGAGAATCACAAGACAGTGCTAACAATTCAGAAACACTCCTAGCAGAAGAGATGGCTAACAGAAATAAACACCTTCCAACGGAATGCATTGTTCAAAAGGAAGACCTTGTAATACAGAAAGAACTAAATTCAAATTACAGGGTGGAGAAAAACAAAATTTATGCTTACCTGATAAATTTATTTCTCTTGTGGTGTATCCAGTCCACGGGTTCATCCATTACTTGTGGGATATTCGCCTTCCCAACAGGAAGTTGCAAGAGGACACCCACAGCAGAGCTGTCTATATAGCTCCTCCCCTAACTGCCACCCCCAGTCATTCGACCGAAGACAATCAAGAAAAAAAGGAGAAACTATAGGGTGCAGTGGTGACTGTAGTTTAAAAATAAAAAACACCTGCCTTAAAATGACAGGGCGGGCCGTGGACTGGATACACCACAAGAGAAATAAATTTATCAGGTAAGCATAAATTTTGTTTTCTCTTGTAAAGGTGTATCCAGTCCACGGATCATCCATTACTTGTGGGATACCAATACCAAAGCTTTAGGACACGGATGAAGGGAGGGACAAGGCAGGAACTTAAACGGAAGGCACCACTGCCTGTAAGACCTTTCTCCCAAAAATAGCCTCCGAAGAAGCAAAAGTATCAAATTTATAGAATTTAGAAAAGGTATGAAGCGAAGACCAAGTCGCCGCCTTACAAATCTGTTCAACAGAGGCCTCATGTTTAAAAGCCCATGTGGAAGCTACTGCTCTAGTAGAATGAGAAGTTGCCGAAGCCTTTTGGCCTCTCCTCTGTCCAGAGTAGACAACAAACAAAGCAGATGTTTGACGAAAATCATTAGTAGCTTGTAAATAAAACTTTAAAGCACGAACCACATCAAGATTGTGTAATAGACGTTCCTTCTTTGAAGAAGGATTAGGACATAGTGAAGGAACAACAATCTCCTGATTGATATTCTTATTAGATACCACCTTAGGAAGAAACCCAGGTTTGGTACGTAACACTACCTTATCTGCATGGAAAAATCAGATAAGGGGAATCACACTGTAAAGCAGATAACTCCGAAACTCTTTGAGCCGAAGAGATAGCTACTAAAAACAGAACTTTCCAAGATAAGAGCTTAATATCTATGGAATGCAAAGGTTCAAACAGAACCCCTTGAAGAACTTTAAGAACTAAAATTTAAACTCCATGGCGGAGCAACAGGTTTAAACACAGGCTTGATCCTAACTAAACCCTGACAAAACGCCTGAACGCCTGGAACCTCAGCCAGACGTTTGTGCAAAAGAATAGACAGAGCAGAAATCTGTCCCTTTAAGGAACTAGCTGACAAACCCTTCTCCAATCCTTCTTGGAGAAAAGATAATATCCTAGGAATCCTGAACTTACTCCAGGAGTAACCCTTGGATTCACACCAATGAGGATATTTAAACCATATCTTATGATAGATTTTCCTTGTGACAGGCTTTCGAGCCTAAATTAAGGTATCAATGACCGATTCGGAAAAACCACGCTTTGATAGAATCAAGCGTTCAATCTCCAAGCAGTCAGACGTAGAGAAATTAGATTTGGATGTTTGAAGGGACCTTGAAGTAGAAGGTCCTGCCTTAGCGGCAGAGTCCATGGTGGAAAGGATGACATGTCCACCAGATCTGCATACCAAGTCCTGCGTGGCCACGCAGGGGCTATAAAGATCACCGAAGCTCTCTCCTGCTTGATCTTGGCAATCAGACGAGGAAGCAGAGGAAACGGTGGAAACACATAAGCCAGGCTGAAGGACCAGGGCGCTGCTAGAGCATCTATCAGCGCTGCCTTGGGATCCCTGGACCTGGACCCGTAACAAGGAAGCTTGGCGTTCTGACGAGACGCCATGAGATCCAGTTCTGGTTTGCCCCAAAGTTGGATCAACTGGGCAAATACCTCCGGATGGAGCTCCCACTCCCCCGAATGAAAAGTCTGCTGACTTAGAAAATCCGCCTGCCAGTTCTCTACTCCTGGGATATGGATAGCTGATAGATGGCAAGAGTGAACCTCTGCCCATAGAATTATCTTTGAAACCTCCAACATTGCCAGGGGGCTCCTTGTTCCCCCCTGATGGTTGATATAGGCTACAGTCATGATGTTGTCCGACTGAAATCTGATGAACCTGACTGCAGCTAGCTGAGGCCAAGCCTGAAGAGCATTTAATATCGCTCTTAGTTCCAGAATGTTTATCGGAAGGAGGGCCTCCTCCTGAGTCCACGAACCCTGAGCCTTCAGGGAGTAAAAGACTGCACCCCAGCCCAGAAGGCTGGCATCTGTCGTTACTATAGTCCATTCTGGCCTGCGGAAACTCATTCCCTTGGACAGATGGACCCGAGATAGCCACCAGAGAAGAGAATCCCTGGTCTCTTGATCCAGATTTAGTAGAGGGGACAAATCTGTGTAATCCCCATTCCACTGATTGAGCATGCAACGTTGCAGTGGTCTGAGATGTAGGCGGGCAAACGGCACTATGTCCATTGCCGCTACCATTAAGCCGATAACTTCCATACACTGAGCCACTGAAGGGCGAGAAGTAGAATAAAGAACACGGCAGGAATTTAGAAGTTTTGACAACCTGGCCTCTGTCAGGTAAATCTTCATTTCTACAGAATCTATCAGAGTTCCTAGGAAGGAAACTCTTGTGAGAGAGAACTCTTTCCTTCGTTCACATTCCACCCGTGAGACCTTAGGAATGCCAGAACAATGTCCGTATGGGACCTGGCGATTTGAAAAGTTGACGCCTGTATCAGGATGTCATCTAGGTAAGGGGCTACTGCTATACCCCGCGGTCTTAGAACCGCCAGAAGGGACCCTAGAACCTTCGTAAAGATTCTTGGTGCCGTGGGTAACCCGAAGGGAAGAGCCACAAACTGGTAATGCCTGTCTAGGAAGGCGAACCTGAGAAACTGATGATGATCCCTGTGTATCGGAATATGTAGATAAGCATCCTTTAAATCCACGGTAGTCATATATTGACTCTCCTGGATCATAGGTAGGATGGTTCGAATTGTCTCCATCTTGAAGGATGGGACCCTGAGAAATTTGTTTAGGATCTTGAGATCCAAGATTGGTCTTAAAGTTCCCTCTTTCTTGGGAACTATAAACAGATTTGAATAGAAGCCCTGCCCCTGTTCCTCCTTTGGAACTGGGTGGATCACTCCCATAACTAGTAGGTCTTGAACGCAATGTAAGAATGCCTCTCTCTTTATCTGGTTTGCAGATAATTGTGAGAGATGAAATCTCCCCTTTGGAGATGAAGCTTTGAAATCCAGAAGATATCCCTGGGAAACAATCTCCAGAGCCCAGGGATCCTGGACGTCTCTTGCCCAAGCCTGGGCGAAGAGAGAAAGTCTACCCCCCACTAGATCCGGTCCCGGATCGGGGGCTACTCCTTCATGCTGTCTTAGAGGCAGCAGCAGGCTTTTTGGCCTGTTTCCCCTTGTTCCAAGCCTGGTTAGGTCTCCAGACTGGCTTGGACTGGGCAAAATGTCCCTCTTGTTTTGTAGAAGAAGAAGATGAAGCTGCGCCACTCTTGAAGTTTCGAAAGGAATGAAAATTAGTCTGTTTGGTCCTTAACTTGTTGGACCTATCCTGGGGAAGGGCGTGGCCTTTTCCTCCAGTAATATCAGAAATGATCTCCTTCAGTCCAGGCCCAAATAGGGTCTGCACTTTGAAGGGGATCTTGAGAAGTTTAGACTTTGAAGTGACATCAGCTGACCAGGATTTAAGCCATAGCGCCCTACGTGCCTGAATGGCAAAACCTGAATTTTTAGCCGTTAGCTTGGTTAAATGAAAAACGGCATCAGAAACAAATGAATTGGCTAACTTAAGAGCTTTAAGCCTGTCAAGGATATCATCCAACGGGGTCTCTACCTGTAAAGCCTCCTCCAGAGACTCGAACGAGAAAGCCGCTGCAGCAGTGACTGGGGCAATGCATGCAAGAGGCTGTAGAATAAAACCTTGTTGTATAAAGATTTTCTTAAGGAAACCCTCTAATTTCTTATCCATAGGATCTAGGAAAGCACAACTGTCCTCGACAGGAATAGTTGTACGCTTAGCTAGGGTAGAGACGGCTCCCTCCACCGTAGGGACCGTCTGCCACAAGTCCCATGTAGCGGCATCTATAGGAAACATTTTCTTAAAAGCAGGAGGGGGAGAGAATGGCACACCTGATCTATACCATTCCTTAGTAATAATTTCTGAAAACCTCTTAGGGATTGAAAAAACATAATTTATGTAAAAACTTACCTGATAAATTCATTTCTTTCATATTAGCAAGAGTCCATGAGCTAGTGACGTATGGGATATACATTCCTACCAGGAGGGGCAAAGTTTCCCAAACCTCAAAATGCCTATAAATACACCCCTCACCACACCCACAAATCAGTTTAACGAATAGCCAAGAAGTGGGGTGATAAGAAAAAAGTGCGAAAGCATAAAAAATAAGGAATTGGAAATAATTGTGCTTTATACAAAAAAATCATAACCACCACAAAAAAAGGGGTGGGCCTCATGGACTCTTGCTAATATGAAAGAAATTAATTTATCAGGTAAGTTCTTACATAAATTATGTTTTCTTTCATGTAATTAGCATGAGTCCATGAGCTAGTGACGTATGGGATAATGACTACCCAAGATGTGGATCTTTCACGCAAGAGTCACTAGAGAGGGAGGGATAAAATAAAGACAGCCAATTCCTGCTGAAAATAATCCACACCCAAAATAAAGTTTAAATGAAAACATAAGCAGAAGATTCAAACTGAAACAGCTGCCTGAAGTACTTTTCTACCAAAAACTGCTTCAGAAGAAGAAAACACATCAAAATGGTAGAATTTAGTAAAAGTATGCAAAGAGGACCAAGTTGCTGCTTTGCAAATCTGATCAACCGAAGCTTCATTCCTAAACGCCCAGGAAGTAGAAACTGACCTAGTAGAATGAGCTGTAATCCTTTGAGGCAGAGTTTTACCCGACTCGACATAAGCATGATGAATTAAAGATTTCAACCAAGATGCCAAAGAAATGGCAGAGGCCTTCTGACCTTTCCTAGAACCGGAAAAGATAACAAATAGACTAGAAGTCTCTCGGAAAGTCTTAGTAGCTTCAACATAATATTTCAAAGCTCTAACCACATCCAAAGAATGCAATGATTTCTCCTTAGAATTCTTAGGAGTAGGACATAATGAAGGAACCACAATCTCTCTACTAATGTTGTTGGAATTCACAACCTTAGGTAAAAATTCAAAAGAAGTTCGCAAAACCGCCTTATCCTGATGAAAAATCAAAAAAGGAGACTCACAAGAAAGAGCAGATAATTCAGAAACTCTTCTGGCAGAAGAGATGGCCAAAAGGAACAAAACTTTCCAAGAAAGTAATTTAATGTCCAATGAATGCAGAGGTTCAAACGGAGGAGCTTGAAGAGCCCCCAGAACCAAATTCAAACTCCAAGGAGGAGAAATTGACTTAATGACAGGTTTTATACGAACCAAAGCTTGTACAAAATAATGAATATCAGGAAGATTAGCAATCTTTCTGTGAAAAAGAACAGAAAGAGCAGAGATTTGTCCTTTCAAGGAACTTGCAGACAAACCTTTATCCAAACCATCCTGAAGAAACTGTAAAATTCTTGGAATTCTAAAAGAATGCCAGGAAAAATGATGAAAAAGACACCAAGAAATATAAGTCTTCCAGAATATATCTCCCTAGATACAGATTTACGAGCCTGTAACATAGTATTAATCACAGAGTCAGAGAAACCTCTTTGACTAAGAATCAAGCGTTCAATCTCCATACCTTTAAATTTAAGGATTTGAGATCCTGATGGAAAAAAGGACCTTGAGACAGGTCTGCTCTTAACGGAAGAGTCCACGGTTGGCAAGAAGCCATCCGGACAAGATCCGCATACCAAAACCTGTGAGGCCATGCTGGAGCTACCAGCAGAACAAACGAGCATTCCTTCAGAATTTTGGAGATCACTCTTGGAAGAAGAACTAGAGGCGGAAAGATATAGGCAGGATGATACTTCCAAGGAAGTGACAATGCATCCACTGCTTCCGCTTGAGGATCCCTGGATCTGGACAGATACCTGGGAAGTTTCTTGTTTAGATGAGAGGCCATCAGATCTATTTCTGGAAGCCCCCACATTTGAACAATCTGAAGAAATACCTCTGGGTGAAGAGACCATTCGCCCGGATGCAACATTTGGCGACTGAGATAATCTGCTTCCCAATTGTCTATACCTGGGATATGAACCGCAGAAACTAGACAGGAGCTGGATTCCGCCCAAACCAGAATTCGAGATACTTCTTTCATAGCTAGAGGACTGTGAGTCCCTCCTTGATGATTGATGAATGCTACAGTTGTGACATTGTCTGTCTGAAAACAAATGAACGATTCTCTCTTCAGAAGAGGCCAAGACTGAAGAGCTCTGAAAATTGCACGGAGTTCCAAAATATTGATCGTAATCTCACCTCCTGAGATTCCCAAACCCCTTGTGCCGTCAGAGACCCCCACACAGCTCCCCAACCTGTAAGACTTGCATCTGTTGAAATTACAGTCCAGGTCGGAAGAACAAAAGAAGCCCCCTGAATTAAACGATGGTGATCTGTCCACCACGTCAGAGAGTGTCGTACAATCGGTTTTAAAGATATTAATTGAGATATCTTTGTGTAATCCCTGCACCATTGGTTCAGCATACAGAGCTGAAGAGGTCGCATGTGAAAACGAGCAAAGGGGATCGCGTCCGATGCAGAAACAAAATCTCTTATGTTATCAGGAACACTCTCAGTATTAGATGTTGACGGAACAGCAACAGGTAATGGAACTTTACTAAAGGAAATTTTATCTGCATTAACAAGTTTGTCATGACATTCAATACAAACAACAGCTGGAGGAACAGATACCAAAAGTTTACAGCAGATACACTTAGCTTTGGTAGCTCCAGCACCAGGCAGCGATTTTCCTGAAGTATCTTCTGACTCAGTTGCAACGTGGGACATCTTGCAATATGTAATAGAAAAAACAACATATAAAGCAAAATAGATCAAATTCCTTAAATGACAGTTTCAGGAATGGGAAAAAATGCCAGTGAACAAGCTTCTAGCAACCAGAAGCAATAAATAATGAGACTTAAATTATGTGGAGACAAAAGTGACGCCCATATTTTGTTAGCGCCAAATAAGACTCCCACATTATTTGGCGCCTAAATGCTTTTGGCGCCAAAAATGACGCCACATCCGGAACGCCGACACTTTTGACGCAAAAAAACGTCAAAAAATGACGCAACTTCCGGCGACACGTATGACGTCGGAAACAGAAAAAAATTTTGCGCCAAAAAAGTCCCCGCCAAGAATGACGCAATAAAATGAAGCATTTTCAGCCCCCGCGAGCCTAACAGCCCACAGGGAAAAATTCAAATTTTTAAGGTAAGAAAAAATGATTGATTCAAATGCATTATCCCAAAATATGAAACTGACTGTCTGAAAATAAGGAATGTTGAACATCCTGAGTCAAGGCAAATAAATGTTTGAATACATATATTTAGAACTTTATTAAAAAAGTGCCCAACCATAGCTTAGAGTGTCACAGAAAATAAGACTTACTTACCCCAGGACACTCATCTACATGTTGTAGAAAGCCAAACCAGTACTGAAACGAAAATCAGCAGAGGTAATGGTATATATATATATATAAGAGTATATCGTCGATCTGAAAAGGGAGGTAAGAGATGAATCTCTACGACCGATAACAGAGAACCTATGAAATAGACCCCGTAGAAGGAGATCATTGCATTCAAATAGGCAATACTCTCCTCACATCCCTCTGACATTCACTGCACGCTGAGAGGAAAACCGGGCTCCAACCTGCTGCGGAGCGCATATCAACGTAGAATCTAGCACAAACTTACTTCACCACCTCCATAGGAGGCAAAGTTTGTAAAACTGATTTGTGGGTGTGGTGAGGGGTGTATTTATAGGCATTTTGAGGTTTGGGAAACTTTGCCCCTCCTGGTAGGAATGTATATCCCATACGTCACTAGCTCATGGACGCTTGCTAATTACATGAAAGAAAACATCAGTGTAAACAGGCACTGCAAAGTATTTGTCCATTTTACACAATTTCTCTGGGACTACAATGGTGTCACAGTCAACCAGAGTCGCTAAAACCTCCCTGAGCAACACGCAGAGGTGTTCAAGCTTAAATTTAAATGCTGTCATTTCAGAGTCAGACTGAAGTAACGCCTTCCCTGAATCAGAGAAGTCACCCACAGATAGAAGCTCTCCTGCTTCAACTTCTGCACATTGTGAGGGTATATCAGACATAGCTACTAAAGCGTCAAAGAGCTCTGTATTTGTTCTAGCCCCAGAGCTGTCTCGCTTTCCTTGTAACCCTGGCAGTTTGGACAATACCTCTGTGAGGGTATGATTCATAACTGCCGCCATGTCTTGTAAAGTAAACGCATTGGACGCGCTAGATGTACTTGGCGTCCCTTGAGCGGGAGTTATAGGTTCTGACACGTGGGGAGAGCTAGATGGCATAACCTCCCTTTTTGTCAGTCTCAGAAACCTCAGGTGATAAATCTTTAAAAGCCATAATATGGTCTTTATAACTTATAGAAAGGTCAGTGCATTTGGTACACATTCTATAAGGGGGTTCCACAATGGCTTCTAAACATAATGAACAAGGAGTTTCCTCTATGTCAGATATGTTTAACAGACTAGTAATGAGACCAGCAAGCTTGGAAAACACTTTAATAAATGTGAAAAAAGCAATAATAAAAAACGGTACTGTGCCTTTAAGAGAAAAAAACTACCACATAAACTGCAAAACAGTGAAAAAAAGTAGTAAACTCTACGAAATTTTTACAATGTGTATAAGGGACTAAAGCAGCATTACACCCACTTGCAAATGGATGATTAACCCCTCAGGCTCAAAAACGAATTAGAAAAACATTAAACCTGTTAACAGTCAGTCAAACACACTGCCACAGCTCTGCTGTGGCTCCTACCTGCCCTTAAAAACGATTTTTGCAGGAAACAAAACCCTCTATAGAGGTCCTATAAGCCAGAGGACTCCTTCAGGGAAGCTGGATGTCTCTGACTGAAAACGAAAATAGGCCCCTCCCACCATGCACTCAAAGTCAGAGGGCCTTTAAAAAGTACTCCTAGGAGTAATCTAACAAGCCATGTGGAAACTAGGCCCCAAATAAAGATTTATCACCCTCAGAGAAAAAACGTTTTTATTTATAAATCATGCAAACGTTTTTACACTAAGTAATATAGGTATTAACATGAATATTATCCCTTTTTGCAAGCATGATCCCAGTTGTTAAATCACTGTATCAGGCTTACCTTAAATATACCAGGCACTGTCAGCATTTACTAGACCTATCATCTCTCTAAAAAAAAATATACTGAACATACCTCAAAGCAGGCAATCTGCAGACCCCCCAACTGAAGTTTTCTTTCCATACTCTTCAGTTATGTGTGAGAACAGCAATGGACCTTAGTTACAAACCGCTAAGATCATCAAACCTCCAGGCAGAAGTCTTCTTCCAATTTCTGCCTGAGAGTAAAAACAGTACAACGCCGGTACCGTTTAAAAATAAACTTTTGATTGAAGGTAAAAACTACACTAAGTCACCACATCTCTCTTGATACTTCCTTTCTTGTCGAGAGCTGCAAGAGAATGACTGGGGGTGGGAGTTAGGGGAGGAGCTATATAGACAGCTCTGCTGTGGGTGTCCTCTTGCAGCTTCCTGCAGGGAAGGAGAATATCACACAAGTAATGGATGAACCCGTGGACTGGATACACCTTTACAAGAGAAAGAAAATTTATGCTTACCTGATAAATTTATTTCTTTTTGACACGATGAGTCCACGGATCATCTAATTACTATTGGGAATATCACTCCTGCCCAGCAGGAGGCGGCAAAGAGCACCACAGCAAAGCTGTTAAATATCACCTCCCTTCCCTCCCAACCCCAGTCATTTGACTGAAGTAAAGGAGAGAAAGGAAGCAACAAGGTACAGGGGTGTCTGAAGTTTATAACATACCAACAACCTGTCTTAAGAACAGGGCGGGCCGTGGACTCATCGTGTCAAAAAAGAAAGAAATGTATCAGGTAAGCATAAATTTTCTTTTCTTTTTAATGACACGAGTCCACGGATCATCTAATTACTATTGGGAATTAATACCCAAGCTAGAGTATACAGATAAGGGAGGGACAAGACAGGGACAAGACAGGGAACCTAAACGGAAGGCACCACTGCTTGAAGAACCTTTCTCCCAAAAGCAGCCTCAGCCGATGCAAAAGTGTCAAATTCGTAGAATTTTGAAAAAGTGTGGAGAGGACCAAGTTGCAGCCTTGCAAATCTGTTCCACAGAAGGTTCATTTTTGAATGCCCTTGAGGAAGCAACAGCTCTCGTGGAATGAGCCGTAACTCTCTCTGGAGGTTGCTGTCCAGCAATTACATAGGCAAACCGTATGATACTCTTCAGCCACAAGGAAAGAGAAGTAACCGTAGCTTTCTGACCCTTATGTTTTCCCGAGAAAACTACAAACAAGGCAGAAGACTGACGAAAATCCTTAGTCGCCTGTAAATAAAATTTTAGTGCACGTACCACGTCTAGATTGTGCAGAAGTCGTTCCTTCTGAGAAGTAGGATTAGGACATAAAGGAACAACAATCTCCTGATTAATGTTCCGGTCAGAAACTACTTTAGGGAGAAACCCTAACTTGGTACGTAAAACTACCTTATCTGAATGAAAAATAAGGTAAGGAGACTCAAACTGTAATGCCGAGAGCTCAGACACTCTACGAGCAGATGAAAAAGCAACAAAAAACAAAACTTTCCAAGATAACTTAATATCTAAGGAATGCATAGACTCAAACGAAGTCCCTTGAAGAACCTTAAGAACTAAATTAAGACTCCAGGGAGGAGTAACTGGTTTGAACACAGGCCTGGATCCTGACCAAGGCCTGACAAAACGACAGCACATCTGGAACGTCTGCCAGACGTTTGTGTAACAAAATGGACAAGGCAGATATTTGACCCTTAAGGGAACTTGCCGATAATCCCTTCTCCAAACCTTCTTGGAGAAATGACAGAATTCTAGGAATCCTAACTCTACTCCAAGAGTAGCCCTTCGATTCACACCAATATAGGTATTTACACCACATCTTATGGTAAATCTTTCTAGACACAGGCTTACAAGCCTGAATCATGGTCTCAATGACCGAATCTGAAAATCCCTGCTTGGATAAAATTAAGCATTCAATCTCCAAGCAGTCAGCTTCAGAGAAACTAAATTTTGATGAAGGAAGGGCCCCTGAAGTAGAAGGTCCTTCCTCAACGGAAGTCTCCAAGGTGGAAGAGATGACATTTCCACCAGGTCTGCATACCAAATCCTGCGAGGCCAAGCCAGTGCAATGAGGATCACCAACGCCCTCTCCTGCGTGATTCGAGCAATGACCCGAGACAGAAGAGCAAACGGAGGAAATAGGTATGCAAGAAATTCCAAGGTACCACCAATCCGTACCTCGGAAGCTTGGCATTCTGTTGAGATGCCATGAGATCCAATTCCGGCTGACCCCATTTAACAATCAGGCCGGAAAACACTTCCAGATGGAGTTCCCACCCCCCCGGATGAAAAGTCTGTCTGCTCAGGAAGTCCGCCTCCCAGTTGTCCACCCCTGGGATGTGGATCACCAACAGACAGCAATTGTGAGTCTCCGCCCACCGAATTATCTTGGCTACCTCTGTCATGGCTAAGGAACTCTGCGTTCCTCCCTGATAATTGATGTAAGCCACTGAAGTTATGTTGCCCGATTGGAATCTGATGAACCGGGCCGAGGCTAACTGAGGCCAGGCCAGAAGAGCATTGAAGATTGCTCTCAGCTCCAGAATATTTATGGGCAGAACAGACTCCAACTGAGTCCAAGTTCCCTGAGCCTTTAGAGAGCCCCAGACTGCTCCCGATCCCAGAAGACTGGCACCTGTTGTCACAATCACCCAAGAGGGTCTGCAAAAGCAGGTTCCCTGGGAGAGATGATCCTGAGACAACCACCAAAGAAGAGAATCCCTTGTCTCCTGCTCCAGCTGTATTCATGGAGACAAATCCACATAATCTCCGTTCCATTGATTGAGCATGTCTAGCTGCAGAGGTCTGAGATGGAAACGAGCGAACAGGATGATGTCCATTGCCGCTACCATCAGCCCGATTACCTCCATGCACTGAGCCACTGATGGCCGAGAAGCTGACTGAAGCACTAGGCAAGAATCGAAAATCTTTGATTTCCTGACTTCTGTCAGAAAAAACTTCACTGATAGTGAATCTATTATGGTTCCCAAGAAAGTTACCCTTGTATTTGGAACTAAGGACCTCTTTTCAAAATTTACTTTCCATCCGTGAGATCGTAGGAAGGATAACATTTCCGTGTGGGACCTTGCATGTTGAAAGGATGGCGCCTGGACCAAGATGTCGTCCAGATAGGGAGCCACTGCAATGCCCCGTAATTGGAGCACCGCAGAGATCCCAGAACCGCTGAGAAAATTCTGGCAAGGCCAAAAGCAAGAGCCACGAATTGGAAGTGTTTGTCTAGAAATGCAAACCTTAGAAACTTGTGATAATCCCTGTGAATAGGAACATGCAGGTACGCGTCTTAAATCCAACGTTGTCATAAATTGACCCTCTTGGACCAAAGAAAGAATGGAACAAATAGTTTCCATCTTGATGGACGGTACTCTGATGAATTTGTTTAGACTCTTGAGATCTAAAATTGGTCTGACAGTTCCCTCATTTTTGGGAACCACAAATTGGATCAAAACCCCAGACCCCGTTCCTGCATCGGAACTATCACTCCCAGGTCGGAGAGGTCCCGTACACAGTGTAAGAACAACTCTTTTTGTCTGGTCTACAGATAATCTTGAAAGCAGAAACCTGCCTCTGGGAGGAACATTTTTGAACTCCAGTTTGTATCCCTGGGACACTATGTCTACTGCCCAGGGATCCTGAACATCTCAAACCCAAGCCTGAGCGAAGAAGGAAAGCCTGGCACCCTACAAGATCCGGTCCAGGATCGGGGGCAGGCCCTTCATGCTGTCTTTGATTCAATAGCAGGCTTTTTGGATTGTTTTCCCTTGTTCCAAGACTGATTGGGTCTCCAGGAAGGCTTAGACTGTTCTTGCTTGGAAGAGGAAGAATTTCCCTTGAAATTTCGAAAGGAACGAAAATTACTCTGACATCCCTTTTGCTTGTTTTTCTTATCCTGAGGGAGAAGATGACCCTTTCCTCCCATAATATCAGAGATGATTTCCGTCAAACCCAGTACAAACAAAGGTCTTTCCCTTGTAAGGAATCACTAAAAGTTTAGACTTAGATGACACATCCGCAAACCAAGGTTTTAACCATAAGGCTCTGCGGGCTAGTACAGCAAATCCTGAAATCTTTGCTCCCAGTTTGATAACCTGAAGGGAAGCATCAGTAATAAAGGAGTTAGCCAACTTAAGGGCTTTTATCCTATCCTGGATCCTCTATGGGGATAGTAGTTCTCTTGGCCAGAGTGGAAACAACTCCTTCCACCATGGGTACTGTTTGCCAAGCCTGCTTGATAGAGACTGCTATGGGAAACATCTTTTTAAATGTAGGAGATGGAGAAAAAGGGGTTCCCAGTCTCTCCCATTCCTTAGCAATGATTTCAGAAGCTCGGTCTGGTACTGGAAAAACCTCTACCAAGGAAGGTACATCCAAATATTTGTTTAGTTTACTGGATTTCTTAGGATTAACTATGACCATAGTGTCGCTGTCATCCAATGTAGCTAAAACCTCCTCGAGTAACAGACGGAGGTGTTCTAGCTTAAACCTGAAAGACACAACCTCAGTATCAGCAGGAGGAATTACACTGTCAGAATATGAGATTTCACCCTCAGATGCTACCGAAGTATCCTTCTCCTCAGGCTTCTGGGAGGGGGCGTTCGAAACAACTGCATCAGTAACCTCGCAAACTGAATGTTTATTTTTTCTCTTGCGTTTTCCCTGCAACATGGGGAAAGCAGACAACGAATCAGAAACTGCAGAAGACATGAGGAAGCAATTTCTTGCAACGTAACTCTGGGAGGAGCTAGAGAGGAAGCGCAGGGCACTGCATGTGAGGGCGGTAAAATTTGGGACGCTTAAGGAGAAAGTTGCGGCACATATTGAACATCGTCAGACTCCTGGACAACATCCGCCTTAGAATATGCTGGCACAGAAAAAAGTTTATCCCTATAATTTAAAGTCCTCAATACATGAGGAACAGAAACACAAAGAACAAGTGATATTTTGCAAAGTCCCTTGGTCCATTCTGGCTCACAATGGGTCAAATTAAAAATAAAAAGCTTAAAAAACATAATTTATGCTTACCTGATAAATTTATTTCTCTTGTAGTGTATCCAGTCCACGGATCATCCATTACTTATGGGATATTAACTCCTCCCCAACAGGAAGTGCAAGAGGATTCACCCAGCAGAGCTGCCACATAGCTCCTCCCCTAACTGCCACTACCAGTCATTCGACCGAAAACATGCAGAGAAAGGAAAACCATAGGGTGCAGTGGTGACTGTAGTTTAATGGAAAAATTACCTGCCTTAAAGTGACAGGGCGGGCCGTGGACTGGATACACTACAAGAGAAATAAATTTATCAGGTAAGCATAAATTATGTTTTCTCTTGTTAAGTGTATCCAGTCCACAGATCATCCATTACTTATGGGATACCAATACCAAAGCTAAAGTACACGGATGACGGGAGGGACAGGCAGGCTCTTTATACGGAAGGAACCACTGCCTGAAGAACCTTTCTCCCAAAAACAGCCTCCGAAGAAGCAAAAGTGTCAAATTTGTAAAATTTGGAAAAAGTATGAAGAGAAGACCAAGTTGCAGCCTTGCAAATCTGTTCAACAGAAGCCTCATTCTTAAAGGCCCAAGTGGAAGCCACAGCTCTAGTAGAATGTGCTGTAATTCTTTCAGGAGGCTGCTGTCCAGCAGTCTCATAGGCTAACCGTATTATGCTACGAAGCCAAAAGGAGAGAGAGGTAGCCGAAGCTTTTTGACCTCTCCTCTGACCAGAATAAACGACAAACAGGGAAGACGTTTGTCGAAAATCCTTAGTTGCCTGTAGATAAAATTTCAGGGCACGGACTAGATCTAGATTGTGTAGCAGACGTTCCTTTTTCGAAGAAGGATTAGGACACAAAGATGGAACCACAATCTCTTGATTGATATTCCTGTTAGTGACCACCTTAGGTAGGAACCCAGGTTTAGTACGCAGAACTACCTTGTCTGAATGAAAAATCAGATAAGGAGAATCACAATGTAAGGCAGATAACTCAGAGACTCTTCGAGCCGAGGAATTCGCCATTAAAAACAGAACTTTCCAAGATAACAACTTGATATCAATGGAATGAAGGGGTTCAAACGGAACCCCCTGTAAAACATTAAGAACTAAGTTCAAACTCCATGGTGGAGCAACAGTTTTAAACACAGGCTTGATCCTAGCTAAAGCCTGACAAAAAGCTTGAACGTCCGGAACTTCTGACAGACGTTTGTGTAAAAGAATGGACAGAGCTGAAATCTGTCCCTTTAAGGAACTAGCGGATAAACCCTTTTCTAAACCTTCTTGTAGAAAAGACAATATCCTCGGAATCCTAACCTTACTCCATGAGTAACTCTTGGATTCGCACCAATATAAGTATTTGCGCCATATCTTATGGTAAATCTTTCTGGTAACAGGCTTCCTAGCCTGTATTAAGGTATCAATAACTGACTCAGAAAAACCACGTTTTGATAAAATCAAGCGTTCAATTTCCAAGCAGTCAGCTTCAGAGAAATTAGATTTTGATGTTTGAAGGGACCCTGGATCAGAAGGTCCTGTTTCAGAGGTAGCGACCAAGGTGGACAGGATGACATGTCCACTAGATCTGCATACCAAGTCCTGCGTGGCCATGCAGGCGCTATTAGAATCACTGATGCTCTCTCCTGTTTGATTCTGGCAATCAATCGAGGAAGCATCGGGAAGGGTGGAAACACATAAGCCATCCCGAAGGTCCAAGGTGCTGTCAAAGCATCTATCAGAACCGCTCCCGGATCCCTGGATCTGGACCCGTAACGAGGAAGCTTGGCGTTCTGTCGAGACGCCATGAGATCTATCTCTGGTTTGCCCCAACGTCGAAGTATTTGGGCAAAGACCTCCGGATGAAGTTCCCACTCCCCCGGATGAAAAGTCTGACGACTTAAGAAATCCGCCTCCCAGTTCTCCACTCCCGGGATGTGGATTGCTGACAGGTGGCAAGAGTGAGACTCTGCCCAGTGAATTATCTTTGATACTTCCATCATTGCTAGGGAGCTTCTTGTCCCTCCCTGATGGTTGATGTAAGCTACAGTCGTGATGTTGTCCGACTGAAACCTGATGAACCCCCGAGTTGTTAACTGGGGCCAAGCCAGAAGGGCATTGAGAACTGCTCTCAATTCCAGAATGTTTATTGGTAGGAGACTCTCCTCCTGATTCCATTGTCCCTGAGCCTTCAGAGAATTCCAGACAGCGCCCCAACCTAGTAGGCTGGCGTCTGTTGTTACAATTGTCCAGTCCGGCCTGCTGAATGGCATCCCCCTGGACAGATGTGGCCGAGAAAGCCACCATAGAAGAGAATTTCTGGTCTCTTGATCCAGATTCAGAGTAGGGGACAAGTCTGAGTAATCCCCATTCCACTGACTTAGCATGCACAATTGCAGTGGTCTGAGATGTAGGCGTGCAAAAGGTACTATGTCCATTGCTGCTACCATTAAGCCGATCACCTCCATGCATTGAGCTACTGACGGGTGTTGAATGGAATGAAGGACACGGCATGCATTTTGAAGCTTTGTTAACCTGTCTTCTGTCAGGTAAATCTTCATTTCTACAGAATCTATAAGAGTCCCCAAGAAGGGAACTCTTGTGAGTGGAAAGAGAGAACTCTTCTTTTCGTTCACCTTCCATCCATGCGACCTTAGAAATGCCAGTACTAACTCTGTATGAGACTTGGCAGTTTGAAAGCTTGAAGCTTGTATCAGAATGTCGTCTAGGTACGGAGCTACCGCAATTCCTCGCGGTCTTAGTACCGCCAGAAGAGCACCCAGAACCTTTGTGAAGATTCTCGGAGCCATAGCGAATCCGAATGGAAGAGCTACAAACTGGTAATGCCTGTCTAGAAAGGCAAACCTTAGATACCGGTAATGATCTTTGTGAATCGGTATGTGAAGGTAAGCATCCTTTAAATCCACTGTGGTCATGTACTGACCCTTTTGGATCATGGGTAAAATTGTCCGAATAGTTTCCATTTTGAACGATGGAACTCTTAGGAATTTGTTTAGGATCTTTAAATCCAAGATTGGCCTGAAAGTTCCCTCTTTTTTGGGAACCACAAACAGATTTGAGTAAAACCCTTGTCCTTGTTCCGACCGCGGAACCGGATGGATCACTCCCATTAATAAAAGATCTTGTACGCAGCGTAGAAACGCCTCTTTCTTTATTTGGTTTGTTGACAACCTTGACAGATGAAATCTCCCTCTTGGGGGAGAGGATTTGAAGTCTAGAAGGTATCCCTGAGATATGATCTCTAACGCCCAGGGATCCTGGACATCTCTTGCCCAAGCCTGGGCGAAGAGAGAAAGTCTGCCCCCCACTAGATCCGTTCCCGGATCGGGGGCCCTCGATTCATGCTGTCTTAGGGGCAGCAGCAGGTTTCCTGGCCTGCTTGCCCTTGTTCCAGGACTGGTTAGGTCTCCAGCCTTGTCTGTAGCGAGCAACAGCTCCTTCCTGTTTTGGTGCAGAGGAAGTTGATGCTGCTCCTGCTTTGAAATTACGAAAGGAACGAAAATTAGACTGTCTAGCCTTAGGTTTGGCTCTGTCTTGAGGCAGGGCATGGCCTTTACCTCCTGTAATGTCAGCGATAATTTCTTTCAACCCGGGCCCGAATAAGGTCTGCCCTTTGAAAGGTATATTAAGCAATTTAGATTTAGAAGTAACGTCAGCTGACCAGGATTTTAGCCACAGTGCTCTGCGTGCCTGAATGGCGAATCCGGAATTCTTAGCCGTAAGTTTAGTTAAATGTATTACGGCATCTGAAATAAATGAGTTAGCTAACTTAAGGGCTTTAAGCTTGTGTGTAATCTCATCTAATGGAGCTGATTCAAGTGTCTCTTCCAGAGACTCAAACCAAAATGCTGCTGCAGCCGTGACAGGCGCAATGCATGCAAGAGGTTGCAATATAAAACCTTGTTGAACAAACATTTTCTTAAGGTAACCCTCTAACTCTTTATCCATTGGATCTGAAAAGGCACAGCTATCCTCCACCGGGATAGTGGTACGCTTAGCTAAAGTAGAAACTGCTCCCTCCACCTTAGGGACCGTTTGCCATAAGTCCCGTGTGGTGGCGTCTATTGGAAACATCTTTCTAAATATCGGAGGGGGTGAGAACGGCACACCGGGTCTATCCCACTCCTTAGTAACAATTTCAGTAAGTCTCTTAGGTATAGGAAAAACGTCAGTACTCGCCGGTACCGCAAAATATTTATCCAACCTACACATTTTCTCTGGTATTGCAACTGTGTTACAATCATTCAGAGCCGCTAACACCTCCCCTAGTAATACACGGAGGTTTTCCAGCTTAAATTTAAAATTTGAAATATCTGAATCCAGTTTGTTTGGATCAGAACCGTCACCCGCAGAATGAAGCTCTCCGTCCTCATGTTCTGCAAATTGTGACGCAGTGTCTGACATGGCCCTAATATTATCAGCGCACTCTGTTCTCACCCCAGAGTGATCACGCTTACCTCTTAGTTCTGGTAATTTAGCCAAAACTTCAGTCATAACAGTAGCCATATCCTGTAATGTGATTTGTAATGGCCGCCCAGATGTACTCGGCGCTACAATATCACGCACCTCCCGAGCGGGAGATGCAGGTACTGACACGTGAGGCGAGTTAGTCGGCATAACTCTCCCCTCGTTGTTTGGTGAAATATGTTCAATTTGTACAGATTGACTTTTATTTAAAGTAGCATCAATACAGTTAGTACATAAATTTCTATTAGGCTCCACTTTGGCTTTAGCACATATAGCACAGATATCTTCCTCTGAATCAGACATGTTTAACACACTAGCAAATAAACTAGCAACTTGGAAATACTTTTCAAGTAATTTACTATAATATGAAAACGTACTGTGCCTATAAGAAGCACAGAAAAAGTTATGACAGTTGAAAATTAATAAACTGAAAAGTTATAGCATCAAATCTTTGTAAAAAACACAATTTTAGCAAAGGATTGCTCCCATTAGCAAAGGATAACTAACCCTGATAGCAGAAAAAAAATACAGAAATAAACGTTTTTTTTTTATCACAGTCAACTACAATCTCACAGCTCTGCTGTGAGTGATTACCTCCCTCAAAACAAGTTTTGAAGACCCCTGAGTTCTGTAGAGATGAACCGGATCATGCAGGGAAGACAAACTTCTGACTGAATTTTTTGATGCGTAGCAAAAGCGCCAAAAAAGGCCCCTCCCCCTCACACATAACAGTGAGAGAGATCAGTAAACTGTCATAAATTAAATAAAACGACTGCCAAGTGGAAAAAAATAGTGCCCAAAACATTTTTTCACCCAGTACCTCAGAAAATTAAACGATTTTACATGCCAGCAAAAAACGTTTAACATTAATAAATTGAGTGTTATTAAAAAGCCTGTTGCTAGTCCCTGCAAATTAGGCTAAAGTTTTATGCATACAGTATAATTCCAGTGAAGTGCCATTCCCCAGAATACTGAAGTGTAAAATATACATACATGACAGCCTGATACCAGTTGCTGCTACTGCATTTAAGGCTGAGTTTACATTATATCGGTATGGCAGAATTTTCTCATCAATTCCATTGTCAGAAAATAATAAGCTGCTACATACCTCTTTGCAGATTAATCTGCCCGCTGTCCCCTGATCTGAAGTTTACCTCTCCTCAGATGGCCGAGAAACAGCAATATGATCTTAACTACTCCGGCTAAAATCATAGAAAAACTCAGGTAGATTCTTCTTCAAATTCTACCAGAGAAGGAATAACACACTCCGGTGCTATTATAAAATAACAAACTTTTGATTGAAGGTATGAAACTAAGTATAATCACCACAGTCCTCTCACACATCCTATCTATTTGTTGGGTGCAAGAGAATGACTGGTAGTGGCAGTTAGGGGAGGAGCTATGTGGCAGCTCTGCTGGGTGAATCCTCTTGCACTTCCTGTTGGGGAGGAGTTAATATCCCATAAGTAATGGATGATCCGTGGACTGGATACACTTAACAAGAGAAAAAACAATTTATGCTTACCTGATAAATTTCTCTTGTGGTGTATCCAGTCCACGGATCATCCATTACTTGTGGGATATTCTCATTCCCAACAGGAAGTTGCAAGAGGACACCCACAGCAGAGCTGTCTATATAGCTCCTCCCCTAACTGCCATATCCAGTCATTCGAACGAAAACAAACAGAAAAAGGAGAAACCATAGGGTGCAGTGGTGACTGTAGTTTAAAATTAAAAAATACCTGCCTTAAAATGACAGGGAGGGCCGTGGACTGGATACACCACAAGAGAAATAAATCAGGTAAGCATAAATTATGTTTTCTCTTGTAAGGTGTATCCAGTCCACGGATCATCCATTACTTGTGGGATACCAATACCAAAGCTAAAGTACACGGATGAAGGGAGGGACAAGGCAGGTACTTAAACGGAAGGTACCACTGCCTGCAAGGCCTTTCTCCCAAAAATAGCCTCCGAAGAAGCAAAAGTATCAAATTTGTAGAATTTTGAAAAAGTATGAAGCGAAGACCAAGTCGCCGCCTTGCAGATCTGTTCAACAGAAGCCTCATTTTTAAAGGCCCATGTGGAAGCCACAGCTCTAGTAGAATGAGCTGTAATCCTTTCTGGAGGCTGCTGGCCAGCAGTCTCATAAGCTAAGCGGATTATGCTTTTTAGCCAAAAAGAAAGAGAGTTTGCCGAAGCCTTTTGACCTCTCCTCTGTCCAGAGTAGACAACAAACAAAGCAGATGTTTGATGAAAATCTTTAGTAGCTTGTAAGTAAAACTTTAAAGCACGAACCACGTCCAGATTGTGTAATAGACGTTCCTTCTTTGAAGAAGGATTAGGACACAAAGACGGAACAACAATCTCTTGATTGATATTCTTATTAGATACCACCTTAGGTAAAAACCCAGGTTTGGTACACAGAACTACCTTATCTACATGGAAGATCAGATAAGGAGAATCACATTGTAAAGCAGATAACTCGGAAACTCTACGAGCCGAGAAAACAGCTACCAAAAAAAGAACTTTCCAAGATAAAAGTTTGATATCTATGGAACGAAGAGGTTCAAACGGAACCCCCTGAAGAACTTTAAGAACCAAATTTAAACTCCATGGTGGAGCAACAGGTTTAAACACAGGCTTGATTCTAACTAAAGCCTGACAAAATGCCAGAACGTCTGGGACATCCGCCAGACGCTTGTGCAAAAGAATAGATAGCGCAGAAATCTGTCCCTTTAAGGAACTAGCTGACAATCCTTTCTCCAATCCTTCTTGAAGAAAAGATAATATCCTGGGAATCCTGACTTTACTCCATGAGTAGCCCTTGGATTCACACCAATAAAGATATTTCCCCCATTTCTTATGATAGATTTTCCTGGTGACAGGCTTTCGTGCCTGAATTAAGGTATCAATGACTGACTCGGAGAAACCACGCTTTGATAAAATCAAGCGTTCAATCTACAGGCAGTCAGCCTCAGAGAAATTAGATTAGGATGGTTGAAAGGACCTTGAAGTAGAAGGTCCTGTCTCAGCGGCAGAGTCCATGGTGGAAAGGATGACATGTCCACCAGATCTGCATACCAAGTCCTGCATGGCCACGCAGGCGCTATCAAGATCACTGATGCTCTCTCCTGCTTGATTTTGGCAATCAGACGAGGGAGCAGAGGAAACGGTGAAAACACATAAGCCAGGTTGAAGGACCAAGGCGCTGCTAGAGAATCTATCAGCGTTGCCTTGGGGTCCCTGTACCTGGATCAGTAACAAGGAAGCTTGGCGTTCTGGTGAGACGCCATGAGATCCAGTTCTGGTTTGCCCCAACGATGAACCAATTGAGCAAACACCTCCGGATGGAGTTCCCACTCCCCCGGATGAAAAGTCTGACGACTTAGAAAATCCGCCTCCCAGTTCTCTACACCTGGGATATGGATAGCTGATAGGTGGCAAGAGTGAATCTCTGCCCAGCGAATTATCTTTGAGACTTCTAACATAGCTAGGGAACTCCTTGTTCCCCCTTGATGGTTGATGTAAGCCACAGTCGTGATGTTGTCCGACTGAAATCTGATGAACCTCATTGTTGCTAAATGAGGCCAAGCCTGAAGAGCATTGAATATCGCTCTTAGTTCCAGAATGTTTATTGGAAGGAGTGACTCCTCCTGAGTCCACGATCCCTGAGCCTTCAGGGAGTTCCAGACTGCACCACAACCTAGAAGGCTGGCACCTGTCGTTACAATTGTCCAATCTGGCCTGCGAAAGGTCATACCTTTGGACAGACGGACCCGAGATAGCCACCAGAGAAGAGAATCCCTGGTCTCTTGATCCAGATTTAGTAGAGGGGACAAATCTGTGTAATCCGCATTCCACTGACTGAGCATGCAGAGTTGCAGCGGTCTGAGATGTAGACGTGCAAACGGCCCTATGTCCATTGCCGCTACCATTAAGCCGATTACTTCCATGCACTGAGCCACCGAAGGGCGAGGGATGGAATAAAGAACACGGCAGGAATTTAGAAGTTTTGATAACCTGGACTCCGTCAGGTAAATTTTCATTTCTACAGAATCTATCAGTGTCCCTAGGAAGGAAACTCTTGTAAGGGGGGATAGAGAACTCTTTTCCTCGTTCACCTTCCACCCATGCGACCTCAGAAATGCCAACACTATGTCCGTATGAGACTTGGCAATTTGGAAGTTTGACGCCTGAATTAGGATGTTGTCTAAATAAGGGGCCACTGCTATGCCCCGCGGCCTTAGGACCGCCAGAAGCGACCCCAGAACCTTCGTAAAAATTCTTGGGGCTGTAGCTAGCCCAAAGGGAAGAGCTACAAACTGATAATGCCTGTCTAGGAAGGCAAACCTGAGAAACCGATGATGATCTTTGTGTATCGGAATGTGAAGATAAGCATCCTTTAAATCCACTGTAGTCATGTATTGACCCTCCTGGATCATAGGTAGGATGGTACGAATAGTCTCCATCTTGAATGATGGAACTCTGAGGAATTTGTTTAAGATCTTTAGATCCAAAATTGGTCTGAAAGTTCCCTCTTTTTTGGGAACTACAAACAGATTTGAGTAAAATCCCTGTCCCTGTTCCTCCTTTGGAACTGGATGGATCACTCCCATAACTAGGAGGTCTTGTACACAGTGTAAGAATGCCTCTCTCTTTATCTGGTTTGCAGATAATTGTGAAAGGTGAAATCTCCCTTTTGGGGGGGAAGCCTTAAAGTCCAGAAGATATCCCTGGGATATAATTTCCAACGCCCAGGGATCCTGAACATCTCTTGCCCATGCCTGGGCGAAGAGCGAAAGTCTGCCCCCTAACTAGATCCGTTATCGGATAGGGGGCCGTTCCTTCATGCTGTCTTAGAGGCAGCAGCAGGCTTTTTGGCCTGCTTACCCTTGTTCCAGGTCTGGTTAGATCTCCAGACCGTCTTGGACTGAGCAAAAGTTCCCTCTTGTTTTGCATTAGAGGAAGTTGATGCCGCACTTGCCTTGAAGTTTCGAAAGGCACGAAAATTAGACTGTTTGGCCCTTGATTTAGACCTATCCTGAGGAAGGGCATGACCTTTTCCTCCAGTGATATCAGCAATAATATCCTTCAAACCAGGCCCAAATAGGGTCTGCCCCTTGAAGGGAATGTTAAGCAGCTTAGACTTTGAAGTAACGTCAGCTGACCATGATTTAAGCCATAGCGCTCTGCGCGCCTGGATAGCAAAACCAGAATTCTTAGCCGTTAGTTTAGTCAAATGAACAATGGCATCAGAAACAAAATAATTGGCTAGCTTAAGTGCTCTAAGCTTGTCAAGTATGTCATCCAATGGAGTCGCTACCTGTAGAGCCTCTTCCAGAGACTCAAACCAGAACGCCGCAGCAGCAGTGACAGGAGCAATGCATGCAAGGGGCTGTAGGATAAAACCTTGTTGAATAAACATTTTCTTAAGGTAACCCTCTAACTGTTTATCCATTGGATCTAAGAAAGCACAACTGTCCTCGACAGGGATAGTAGTACGCTTTGCTAGAGTAGAAACTGCTCCCTCCACCTTAGGAACTGTCTGCCATAAGTCCCGTGTGGTGGCGTCTATTGGAAACATTTTTCTAAAAATAGGAGGGGGAGAGAACGGCACACCTGGTCTATCCCGTTCCTTAGTAATAATTTCTGTAAACCTTTTAGGTATTGGAAAAACATCAGTACACACCGGCACTGCATAGTATTTATCCAGTCTACACAATTTCTCTGGCACTGCAATTGTATCACAGTCATTCAGAGCAGCTAAAACCTCCCTGAGTAACACGCGGAGGTGTTCAAGTTTAAATTTAAATGTAGAAATATCAGAATCAGGTTGCATCATCTTCCCTGAGTCAGAAATATCACCCACAGAAAGAAGCTCTCCTTCTTCAGCTTCTGCATATTGTGAGGCATTATCAGACATAGCTCTTAAAGCGTCAGTATGCTCTGTATTTCGTCAGGTAGTCTGGCTAATACCGCTGAGTGTATTATCCATGACTGCCGCCATGTCTTGTAAAGTAAACGCTATGGGCGCCCTAGATGTACTTGGCGCCATTTGAGCGCGAGTCCCTTGAGCGGGAGTCAAAGGATCTGACACGTGGGGAGAGTTAGTCGGCATAACTTCCCCCTCGTCAGATTCCTCTGGTGATAAATATTTAAAGACAGAATATGATCTTTATTGCTTAAAGTGAAATTGCTTAAAGTGAAATCAGTACATTTGGTACACATTCTAAGAGGGGGCTCCACAATGGCTTTTAAACATAATGAACAAGGAGTTTCCTCTATGTTTATACAGACTAGCAATGAGACTAGCAAGCTTGGTAAACACTTTAAATCAAGTTAACAAGCAAATATAATAAACGGTACTGTGCCTTTAAGAGAAACAAATTTTGTCAGAATTTGAAAAACAGTGAAAAAAGGCAGTAAATCAAACGAAATTTTTACAGTGTATAATAGGCTAACAGAGCATTGCACCCACTTGCAAATGGATGATTAACCCCTTAGTTCAAAAACCGGATAAAAAACGATCTAGACGTTTTTTAAACAGTCACACCAACTGCCACAGGCTTGCTGTGGGCCTCAGGAAACTGTTTCTAGGCAAATTTAAGCCAGCCATGTGGAAAAAACTAGGCCCCAATAAAGTTTTATCACCAAAGTATATATAAAAACGTTTAAACATGCCAGCAAACATTTTATATTGCAAATATAAATGAGTATTACCTCAGAAAATAAGCATGATACCAGTCGCTATTAAATCACTGTATTCAGGCTTACCTTACATAAATTTGGCATCAGCAGCTTTTTCTAGCATTCACATCTTCTAGAAAAATCTTAACTGCACATACCTCATAGCAGGATAACCTGCTTGCCATTCCCCCGCTGAAGTTATCTCTCTCTTCAGACATGTGTGAGAACAGCAATGGATCTTAGTTACAACCTGCTAAGATCATAGAAATCACAGGCAGATTCTTCTATTTTTCTGCCTGGAACAAAATAGTACAACTCCGGTACCATTTAAAAATAATAAACTTTTGACTGAAGTAAAATAACAGCTACATTTCACCACTTCTCTCTTACTACCTCCATGTTTGTTGAGAGTTGCAAGAGAATGACTGGGTATGGCAGTTAGGGGAGGAGCTATATAGACAGCTCTGCTGTGGGTGTCCTCTTGCAACTTCCTGTTGGGAATGAGAATATCCCACAAGTAATGGATGATCCGTGGACTGGATACACCTTACAAGAGAAATTGTATTAAAAATTTTAAATTGAAGAAAAGATTACTGTCTCTTTAAATTTAAAAGTAACTTTTTTACTGGAGATTGCAGAAAGAATAAATCAGCTAAATAACAGCAATAGGGCACCTCTACACCTCAGCAGCTTTGCTGATGTGCCTACCTGACCCTCTACACCAGAGCTTATTCTTTCCCCCAAGACGACGATCCGGAACTCAGCAGGAGAGGAATGAAGACGTTCTCTGGTCCTAGAAACCCATGCTTGTGAGAGAACTATGCGTTTCTAGGCAGGCATTGTAGGCGCAATGAAAGTGGCGTGCAACTCAGAATACCGCCTTACAATGATCCGCCCATCGTGGGCGTTCCCAAAAAAAAAACCAAATCTCCCGGTCAGCATTTTTCTAAGTTAAACCGCCGGGAGATTCTGTTAGCCACCAGAGCCATCTAAGCCTTCTCTCTCAGCCCCAGTGCCGGCATAATAAAGGCTGCCTAAAAGTCCTCTCCAGTATAGGAGCGTTTACGTGTCCCACAAACAATAAAGTGCCCTCACTCTGAGCCCTTTATAATGGTTTGAAATAGAGTGCCCACTTAATTCTCAGTGTTTCCTTGCCCCAGAAATAATAAAGGCAGCACTTACCTCGTACATCTGCCTGACAGCAAGGCAGCTCACCAGGTTTGAGAGGTCCTATCCCTCACATCGACCTATGGAAAAAAATAAAGACCGAGTAATTTCACTCAGGCTTTAGGAGTTAAGGCAGCATCAGAATATGGGAGGCGCAGTGAGAATTATGTCCCACCAGTTCCCATTACTCTAAAGCCACCACTGCCCTACTGAAGAGACTGATGTACACTACGGCTACACCCTAGAACAAAGCAGCACAATCTTGCACTACTTAGAATATGATTCTTCAAGCAAGATTTTATTATTTTTTAACACCTACCTTTACCACTTCCTTGCTGTAACGTAGGCAAAGAGAATGACTGGGGTGGGAGGGAAGGGAGGTGATATTTAACAGCTTTGCTGTGGTGCTCTTTGCCACCTCATGCTGGGCAGGAGTGATATTCCCAATAGTAATTAGATGATCCGTGGACTCAGCATGTCATTAAAAAGAAATAGGTTTCACAACTGGCCTAATTCGAACACATGGACAAAAATCTAAACATCAGGAAGTTTAGCCAACTTCCTATGAAAAAGAACAGATAAGTCAGAAGTCTGACCCTTAAAGTCAGAAATGATTTGCTTCAACTCAGGCCCGAATAGGGACTTAACCTTGAAAGGAATAGTTATGAGCTTAGATTTTGATGACACATTAGCAGACCATGATTTTAGCCATAACGCTCTATGCGCTAAAATGGCAAATCCTGCATTTTTCGCCGCCAATTTAGCAATTTGAAAGGCGGCATCTGTAATAAAAGAATTAGCTAGCTTGAGAGCCTTAATTCTATCCAAAATGTCCTCAAAAAGGGTCTCAACCTTCAGAGACTCTTCTAGAGCATCAAACCAAAAAGCTGCTGCAGTAGTAACTGGAACAGTGCAAGCTGTAGGTTGTATAAGAAAACCCTGATGAATAAATAATTTCTTTAGAAGACCCTCTAACTTCTTATCCATAGAGTCTTTGAAAGCACAACTGTCTTCAATAGGTATAGTTGTACACTTAGCCAGGATATAAATAGCTCCCCTCTGCCTTAGGGACCGACTGCCAAGAGTCCCGAATGGTGTCTGATATGGGATACATTTTCTTGAAATTAGGAGGGGGGGGGATAACGGTATACCCGGTCTGTCCCATTCCTGTCCGAATCTTTCTGAGGTAACATATTTCCTGAGTCTGAAAGTTCTCCCTCAGACAACAATTCCCTGACCCCCAACTCAGAGCCATGTGAGGGTACATCGGAAATAGCCAATAAAGCATCAGAGGATTCAGTATTCACATTAACTCCTGATCTACTACGTTTAGCCTGTAACACTGGTAACTTAGATAATACCTCTGTAAAGGTAGTTGACATAACAGCAGCCATATCCTGCAGAGTAAAAGAATTAGACGCATTTGAGGAACTCAGCGTCGCTTGTGTGGGCGTTAAAGGTTGTGACACTTGGGGAGAATTAGATGGCATATCCTGATAATCTTCAGACTGAGAATCATCCTTAGGCACACTTTCTTTACCTAAAACATGCTTTTTACATTGTAAGGCCCTTGCAGTACAAGAGGTATACAAAGTAAGAGGGGGTTCAACAATGGCTTCTAAACACATAGAGCAATTAGTTTCCTCAATGTCAGACATGTTGAACAGACTAGTAATAACCACAATAGTCGTAGAACCCCTTATTTATTGATTTCAACAACTTTTAGAAAAATGTTTACTGCGCCTTTAAGAAATAAAAAAGCGCACAATTTTTCCTAAACTGTCTAAAATGTTAAATAACGCTACACAATTAAATATACTGATTCAATTAGCCTAAAAATTATTGCACCCTATAAGCAAAGAGTGAATTTACTCTCTAAGAGACATTTTATAGCAAAAAAATATATCTTAAGTGAAAAAAATTACCCCTGCACCTCGTCACAGCTCTGCTGTGGTGCCTACCTGCCCCCAGGGTACTGCAAAATTACTCGACAACGATCCGGTGAACAAAACACAAGTTTAGGCCCCACCGGAGCTAATGCCTGCTGCCTTCTCAGTCAGAGTAAACTGCGCGTCTGAGCGCACGAAATAGGCCCCGCCCATCATGGACGTCCTCCTCACAGTCGGTATAACCGCATGGGAAGCGTTTTGAAAATTAAGCCATGTGGTCCCCTTAAACATCGTTAATAACACTGCAGCCCTATTGACTCTGTAAAAATATTTTCAAACAGAGGATTTTCAGTAATACCCTCTGTATAACAGGTCTACTGCTTACCCCTTCCCTTGCAGGGAAAAAATGTCAGCCAGTTCTGATATACCAAGTCCCCTCAGAAATAAAAGACTGACCATACCTCAATACTGCTTGTAGCATGAAACCGTTCTCCACACTGAAGATTTCTCTTGCACTACCTTTAGAAGCTCTGTGGGAACCAACATGGACCTTAGTTACAGCTGCTAAGATCATCAACCTCAGGGCAGAAATCTTCCATATCTCCCTGAGGAAAATAGTACTCACCGGTAGCATTTAAAATAAAAAACTTCTTGATTGAAGAATCTAAAACTAACACATCACTTTACCTCTTCCTATTACTAACACAGGCAAAGAGAATGACTGGGGGTGGAGGGAAGGGATGAGCTATATATATACAGCTCTGCTGTGGTGCTCTTTGCCACTTCCTGTTAGCAGGAGGTTAATATCCCACAAGTAAGGATGAAATCCGTGGAATTGTCGTATCTTGTAGCAGAAAACAAGGTAGGAGAAATGGATGCATGAACAAACTGTGAAATGCTATTTCCTTCTTACTGACTTGAGGACTGTGGTTGAGAAACACTGCTGTAGATTTGATTATTTAACTGGTGAATTGCCTAATGCTGTGTGCAAAGAAACAGAAATACAGCCAAATCAGACAAAGTGACCAGGAAGAAGCTGAGGACAAAGCCAAAAATACACCAAGAGTAGATGCTACCAAAACAGTAAGCAGGCACAGAGCTTGGGGCTGGGGAGGGGGAAGGGACTGCAAAAAACACACAGAACAAGATAAAAGTGGCTTGACTTGTTCAAATTACTTACCCTGATAAGCTTTGCAACATGAGTTTTTCCACTTCCCGGCAAACCTCTCATGATGACAACAATCTAGAATTAAACAAAACCAACAAAAAGTTCACAACAGGGTATACCGTGAGCAATATCAGGGCACACTTCCTAAAAGGAATGACTAACTTACTCGGTCAGGGCGGCTTTCTCTTCCAGGTTTCTTTAAAACATCATCCACATTCTTCATCTCCGGTTTCTTCTCTGCGCGGGGGCCAGGCATGGAGGGATGTAGAGGCGGCTTCTCCTCAGGATACCCTCTGCGCTGCTCACCTGTACAGAACCACACAACCATTAAATCCTACTTCAGTTACATAAATATTTAGAGGACTCAGTGGAGCTAATTGAACAAATGTCAGCTTACCCCCAAAGGCTGCAGGTGGTGGTTCAAACCCTGGCCGTTCTAATTTTCGATCATAGGATTTGTCACTGCCACTACGCCTAGAGGAGCTGTCCTTGCTATCCCGGTAAGATCCCAACCTATATCAGACAACAACTTAAGTACATCGGAACATCATCCATATATGTAATGGATACATTGCAAACCATGATAAGCTCAAGGACAAAATATGAAGATATTGCTAACCTTTCATCTCGAGCATGGCGCTCACGATCATTTCTCTCCCTCTCACTGTCACTATGGCCTCTATCTCGGTATGAGTTTCGATCACGATCCCTCTCCCGGTCATATTCACGTCGATCAACAGATTTATTACTTTGTCGCTCAAAATAAGAGTCTCTGTCTCTATGATCCCGCTCATACCGTTCTCCTGGGTAATCAAACAAACTCTCAATCAATACAATATGAATAAGATTTACTCCATTAGAGATAGGGAATGAGAAAATTAAAATGAATGCCAAAAGAACACAAAAGCACACAAACTCACGGATATACAATGGGGGAAGAGAGGGGATGTTTCAGATGGCTTACCCCTTGGTCGCCAAAGAGGTTAAAGAGTTAAATGAAATGTTGGGAGAAAGAAATCCTACTGCTGCAGCACACAAGTAGTAGAACGAAACCCAATACCCGACAAAAAAAAAAAAAGGTAAATCAAGTGTCACAGAGCAATGTTACCTTTAAGAAATGAAGAGGGTCCTCTTTCTAGGACTGGCTCAGGAAGGACAACTCTTTCACCATAGGGAACCTGTTCCACTTTTCCCACTGAGATCTCTGAAGAATCAAAACAAAAATGTTTTTATAAGGAAATGGTAACTATTGGTTTAGTTAAAGGGACAGTAAAGTCAAAATTAAACTTTCAATATTCAGATAGAGCAGCAATTTTGTACAACTTTCCAATTTACTTCTTTTAACAAATTGGCTTTGTTCTCTTGGTATCTTTTATTGATGAGTAAAACTAGGTAGATTTATCTACACGCTGTGGATCCGCTCCAATTTTCAAAATTCATTCAAGATCTCCTCTCTTACACTTCCACTATAACCTGCACTGATCTCACTACAGCCCACTATAACAAAACTCTCTGCACTAGACACACTTGCTCATCACGCCATTAGTTACAGCCACGGCACACTCTGCAAACACGCTATATAGTACTGCACTATTGTGTCTGTTTTCTGTCTTTTCCACATATCCATTACAACTGAATGGAGGAAAGTTTCTAGTGCTATCATCCAACTCCAGGAAAAACAGAAGGCTAAGCAAAGAGTCTACACTCATATCCAGCGGCGGATACTCCATAGACCCACCTGAGTCTTTTCAGGGCTGCCATCTTCTTACCTCGTATGGATTGAGGTGAATTCCTGTAAGTAGGAATTTCACACTTTGGTTTTTCTTTTTTGCATTTATACAGACAGACCTCTCATTATTTGAAACTTTTGCCACCATTATATCCATACTCCAGCAAGTTTTCGTGTGTGAGGGAAAAAAATACATCAGACTCATATTGAAACTATATGATTATTATGTATTTTTGTTTAATACTGAGGCAATTGTTATTTGCCTATATTTCTATATGTGAATCTTTGCTGTATTTTTTATATATATACACTTTTTTGCTGCCGTTCGGGTCTTGCATCAAGTACTACCTTTTCTATCCCACCCCTTTAACAAATATATATATATACACACATACACACACAGCAGCTTTAGCACAATGGCTAGAAAATGCAGCTCTTAAGGGGCTCAGCCTGAAGACTTTTTCACCTCGACCATGTCCATAATCCACAGACTGTTGGGACCCAAGTGAAAAGTTGCCACGCTGCCCTTGGTCAGAAAGTCCCTCAGCTTTTTGAGTCTTTCTGTCCTCATCCCACAGACCAGAGAAGGTGTCCTCATTGAAATCATCATAGTCACCATCCCAACGTTGACTCAGTCTGGTGGTAGGTGCCGCCGGGTCAGATTTAGAAGATGGTGTAGTTGCACCTTCAGCCAAGCGACCACTCACAGCTTCATCAGAATGAACCTTTAATTAAAAAAATGTAATTAAAAACATTTTTTGTACTCAAACAAAATCACTAAAGACATAAAGCTACACATCAGTAGTGCTCCCTGGCCGACAGGGCCCTTCCTACTAGAGCTCCCAGTCCCACAGGGCCCTTCTGAGTAAACTGGAATGATAAACACTAGTACCATCTGAGCAGATGTGAATGTAAGCTTATGGAGTACTAGTTGGATATGTACGTATGCCGCTAACAGTCAGAAGCAATTTTACAGCACAATGTCCATAAAAATAGAAACTGAGCTGAAAAAACAAACACAGCTAACCGAAGACCTTCATAAAGCAGCTACTGTCCAGTGCTCATACACCTGATAAGCAAGTCTTGAAAAAAGGTACTCCAGCCTTGGCAGATACTGTAAACTGACCTTTATTGTACCATGTCATGACTAAGAACCTAATGAGGGTCTGAAACTTTTTTTTGTGGACCATGGTACAATAAAGGTCAGTTTACAATATCTGCCAAGGCTGGAGTACCTTTTTTCAAGACTTGTTGATACGGAGGGGGTGCCTGATTGGTTGCTGTTCCCCACTTTCTGTTACACCTGATAAGCAAGTACACTGTGGCCTGTGCATTGAATATACTCAACAATTTGCATTCAAGCAGACGGAAAAAAGTGAAAAGCAGCCTTTTGACACTTTCACAGTCTTTCAACAGTAAAACGGACTTCAACAACCCTATAAAAAGCACATTATCAGAGTCACAGAGCAAACTCTACAAACTTAAGCACTCCTTAGAAACAAAAATTATGTTTAAAGGGACAGTTTACCCAAAAATTTTCTCCCCTTTAATTTGTTGGCAATGATCTATTTTACCTGCTGGAGTGTAATGAATTGTTTACAAGTAGCTCCTTTATCGTTTTTTTTGGCGTTTGAAATAACTGATTTTGCCTGTGGCATCCCCACCTACACTGAAAAGCTCTATACTTAAGTCCAGGTTATTGACAGGTAATGTAAACACAGCCAGCAGACAAATTACACTGCCAGTGTGGGGTAGAAGAGAACTAATAATAGTTTTCCATTGTTCTCTCTAAGTATTGGGGTTTGGTTTACAAATAGATATAAAGTAAGGAAGCATTTGTGTGTACACAAAGTGATAAAATAATGAGATATTACCTGAAGCTTAACCCATTGTAATAGGATGTGGTTTCAAAGCCCAAAACCAGCTACTTCATATACACAAATAAAGCAGAAAATACAATTTCTCATACATTTTATACTCTGCAGCTGGTATATATTAAGGGAAAAACTAGTTTATTGTCGCATGAAGTAGCCCTGCTGACTTCTGTTGTCTACATCCAGCGTGCTACTATTCACACAGCACTCACCTGGTATACATCCGACTTCAAGGGATCTGCCTCCTGGGCACTTGCTGTCTGCTTAGAGTCATCAGAGTCCTGAGACTCGCTGAAGAATTGCTTTAAACTATTCAGCTGCTCCTTCTGCTCCCTGCAAATGAAATAAATGTTCCTTAAAGACAAACATAACTAATCTGCACACCACAGATTAGCACAAAACACTTTACTTGTTTAACTCAAGAAAACAAATGTATGCTTACCTAATAAATTATTTTCTTTCTTGGCAGTAAGTCCACAAATTAATTACCTATGCGAAATACTTCACCTGGCCATCGGGAGGCGGCAAAGACACCTCAAACAAAGCATTAAATATCCCTCCCACTCCCCCTACCCTCAGAAGTTCAAGTTGAAGATAAGGAAAAGTAGAGACACGAGGGGAACAGGAGGTACCAAAAGAATGCCGTTCAGGGCGGGTTCATGGACTCTCACTGCCAAGAACGAAAATTTATCAGGTAAGCATAAAATAGGTTCTCTTTATAATAGCAGTGAGAGTCCACAAATTCATTCATTACTTCTGGGAATCCAATACCCAAGCTGTGGAGGACACAAAATGAATAGGGAGGGAAAGGTAGGGAAGGCAGTCCTAAGAGCTAGGCACCACCGCTTGAAGAACCTTTCTCCAAAAGACTCCGATGAGGCAAAAACATCAAATTTGTAAAATTTTGTTTAAGTATGTAGAGCTGACCAAGTAGCAGCCTTACATAGCTATTACACTGAAGCCTCATTCTTGAAGGCCCAAGACAAAAACTTCTTTAAATTCCTGATCCAGAAGTATAAAGTAACAGCAGTGGCCTTCTGACCCTGGCGCTTACCAGAATGCAGGAATGAATAAGGAAGGAGACTGACGGAATTCCCTGGTAGCATGAAGGTAGAAATTTAATGCTCTAACCACATCCAGATTAACCCCATAATGACCGAGGACGTGCAGGGTACGTCCTCAAAAAAAAGGCAGTTAATGCCTGAGGACGTACCCTGCACGTCCTCGGTGTGGAAAGCAGCTGGAAGCGATCCTGCTCGCTTCCAGCTGCTTTCCGGTTATTGCAGTGATGCCTCGATATGGAGGCATCCTGCAATAACCATACATGGCCATCCGATGCAGAGAGAGCCACTCTGTGGCCCTCTCTGCACCAGACATCGATGGCCGGTATTGTTGGTGGGTGGGAGCCGACTTGGGAGGCGGGTGGGCGGCCATCGGTGTGCTGTGTTAAGTCACGGGGGGTGGGATCGGGGGCGGCACCGCCGGGGGCGCGCGCACGGAGGGTGGCGGGCGGGCGCGTGCACGGGGCGGGAGCGGGTGGGAACCGCTACACTACGGAAAATTTTTTAAGTAATAATTGGCCTAATCTTGTTTGTGCAAAAGCACAAAAAGAGATCGTGGAGGGGTGGGGGGTTGGTTTTGTGTGGGGGGAAGCTACACTACAGAAATGCTTACAAAATGAAAAATAAAGAAATTTTTTCATATAAACTGGGTACTGGCAGACAGCTGCCAGTACCCAAGATGGCGCCTATCAAGTTAGAGTGGGAGGGTTATAGAGCTGTTTGGGGGGGATCAGTGAGGTTGGGGGCTAAGGGGGGATCGTACACAGCAGCATATGTAAATATGCTTTTTTTTTTTTTTTTTTTTTTTAAATATATAGCTTTTATTTTAGTACTGGCAGACTTTCTGCCAGTACTTAAGATGGCGGGGACAATTGTGGGGTGGGGGAGGGAAGAGAGCTGTTTGGGAGGAATCAGGGGGTCTGATGTTTCAGGTTGGAGGCTGAGCTCTACACTAAATCTAATATTAACCCTGCAAGCTACCTAATTAACCCCTTCAATGCTAGCCATAATACACGTGTGATGCGCAGCGGCATTTAGCGGCCTTCTAAATACCAAAAAGCAACGCCAAAGCCATATATGTCTGCTATTTCTGAACAAAGGGGATCCCAGAGAAGCATTTACAACCATTTGTGCCATAACTGCACAAGCTGTTTGTAAATGATTTCAGTGAGAAACCTAAAATTGGGAAACATTTTACGTTTTTTTTAATTTGATCGCATTTGGCGGTGAAATGGTGGCATGAAATATACCAAAATGGGCCTAGATCAATACTTGGGGTTGTCTACTACACTAAACTAAAGCTAAAATTACCCCAAAAAGCTCCCTACATGCTCCCTAATTAACCCCTTCACTGCTGGGCATAATACACGTGTGGTGCACAGTGGCATTTAGTGGCATTCTAATTACCAAAAAGCAACACCAAAGCCATATAAGTCTGCTATTTCTGAACAAAGGGGATCCCAGAGAAGAATTTACAACCATTTGTGCCATAATTAAACAAGCTGTTTGTAAATAATTTCAGTGGGAAACCTAAAGTTTGTGAAAAAATTTGTGAAAAAGTGAACGATTTTTTTTATTTGATCGCATTTGGCGGTGAAATGGTGGCATGAAATATACCAAAATGGGCCTAGATCAATACTTTGGGTTGTCTACTAAAAAAAAAAATATACATGTCAAGGGATATTCAGGTATTCCTGAAAGATATTAGTGTTCTAATGTAACTAGCGCTAATTTTGAAAAAAAATGGTTTGGAAATAGCAAAGTGCTACTTGTATTTATGGCCCTATAAGCTGCAAAAAAAGTAAAGAAGATGTAAACATTGGGTATTTCTAAACTCAGGACAAAATTTAGAAACTATTTAGCATGGGTGTTTTTTGGTGGTTGTAGAAATGTAACAGATTTTGGGGGTCAAAGTTAGAAAAAGTGTTTTTTTTTTTTCAATTTTTCCTCATATTTTATAATTTTTTTATAGTAAATTATAAGATATGATGAAAATAATGGTATCTTTAGAAAGTCCATTTAATGGCGAGAAAAACGGTATATAATATGTGTGGGTACAGTAAATGAGTAAGAGGAAAATTACAGCTAAACACAAACACCTCAAAAATGTAAAAATAGCCTTGGTCCCAAACGGACAGAAAATGGAAAAGTGCTGCGGTCATTAAGGGGTTAAGAATCAAGCTCTCCTTAGAGGAAGACTGATTGGGACAAAAGGACAGAACAACAATTTCATGATAGATGTTAGGAGTAGTAACGACTTTAGGCAAAAACCCTAACTTAGACCGTAAGACAGCCTTGCCTGCATGAAAGATTAGAGAAGGTGGGTCACACAGAAGAGCAGATAACTCAAACACTCTACGAGCGGAAGAAATCGCTAATAAATTTGTTTTCCAAGATAAAAGTTTAATATCAATAGAATACATAGGAGCATGTTGAAAAACTAAGAACAAGTTTAAGGTTCCAAGGAGTAGAGGGAGGTTTGAAAACAGGTCTAATTCTGGCAATAGCCTGAACAAATGACTTTACATATGGCAACAGAGCCAACTTTTTATGTAACAGAACAGAAAGGGTAGAAATCTGACCCTAAAGAAAACTAGCAGACAGGCCCTTCTCTAAATCTTCCTGAAGAAATTGCAAAACCTGCAGGGTCTTTACCTTGTGCCAAGGGAATGCCCGTTCTGCACACCAAGAAAGTTCACCAGACCTTATGGTAAATACGCCTGGTGAAAGGTTTTCTGGCCTGTACTAAAGTATCAATCACCGTGTCAGAGAAACCTCTCTGACAGAACTAAGCATTCAATCTACATGCAGTTAGCCTCAGAGAATCTAGATTGTAATAGGACACTGTTGAAGAAGGTCGAGCCGCTGAGGTAATTTCTACGGAGGAGTAGATGACATTCTCACCAGATCTGCATACAAGGTTCTGCATGGCCATGTTGGAGCAACTAGGAGTGAAGGAATTCCCTCCTGGTTGATCCGCGCTATAACTCGGGGAAGGAGAACAACTGGGAGGAAGAGATGTACTAGATGGAAGTTCCGCAGAACTGCTAAGACATCCACAAACTACGCTTGAGGATCCCTTGATCCGTACATTGGAAGCTTGACATTGAGATGAGGTCATCAGATCTATATCTGGACACCCCCACCTGTGGGTGATCTCGTGAAACACCTCCTGGTTGAGAGAACCTTGCCCGGAATGTAGCGGTTGTCTGCTTAGAAAATCTGCTTCCTAATTGTCCACACCTGGAATGTAGATGGCGGATATCTGAAGTGATATGTCTCTGCCCACTGAAGGATATGAGAGACCTCCATGGCAAGAGAACTGCAAGTTCTGCCCTGGTGGTTGACGACTGGAATCTGATAAAACTGACAGAACGCAACTGGGGCCACGATTGCAAGGTATTGAAGATGGCCCTTCGATCCAGGATGCTGATCGCAAGTT